>NW_026799980.1:142001-203202 GCF_032191835.1 Heteronotia binoei
CATTGATGTGTGTTATCACACAGCAGAATGAGAGACCTTGCCCCCTCCAACATGGCCAGAGACAAAGAGCCACATGTGGCAGAGTGGACAGTGACAAGCCCAGCTTTTCCTGGAGGCACTCCTGGGCAGCTCCACATCTCTCACTCTCTTCGCAAGCCCATTGGAGGCTGGAGGTAGCAGAAAGGACAGAGTGCGCAGTCTGGGAGTGCATGGCTGCCTAGTGCCTTCCCTCTTCCAGAGACCTTTTTTGGAGCTGGAGCCCTAGCCAAGCCAGCCAAAACTGCATTCCTCCTTAGAAAAAGTCCTGCTTAGAATCAAAATTTTTACACTGGGAATCTTGAAGATGCTTGGAGCTCCTTAGAGGGAGAAAAGTATAATGTAACAAATGAATACAAGCTGTCTTCACATATACATTTTATGGCATTTATCAAATAAAAAGGTTGAATAATGCAAAAAAGAACAAATGCTTTTACAGAACAATAGCTTCAGATTACTTATTTGATTCATCACTTTTTGCAGCAGCAAAATTAGTTCATCCTTCAAACACTTATAATATTTTGCTGATAAACCATCAAGGCCTGAAGCTTTATCTTTTTTCAGTCTCTTTATTGCTTGTAAAGTCTTTCGTGCAGTAATGTTTTGATTCAAAATGTCCTTATCTTTCTTTGTGAACTTAAATATAAATGTCTCCTTTATATACTCATCTAGTCCAAGCCCAGTTAAATTTTCTTTTTTGTAAAGTTGTGCAAAGAAGGAAATGAATTGTTCATGTATCTCTTTTTCATGGTAGGAAATTTCATTTAGCTTTTTTGACTCCAGTTTTTTTCACTTTCTTGTCTTAAACAATAAGCCAGATAATGTCCAGGTTTATTTGAATGCTCAAAATATTTTTGTTTGGTGAATCTTCCCCCCTCCCACCCTGATTTTTCTCTGATTCAGTTAATTGTATTTTCAGTTGTTTTTATTTTAGAACCATTTTATTTGATGTTTTTATAGGCTGGCCTTCCAATGTTTTGATTCTTTCTATTGGCCCCGATGTTATTTAACATCTACATGCGCCCCCTTGCCCAGATTGCCCAGAGTTTTGGACTGGGTTGTCATCAATATGCGGATGACACCCAGCTCTATCTGCTAATGGATGGCCGGCCTGACTGCGTCCCAGTGAATTTAGACCGGGCACTGCAGGCCGTGGCAACCTGGCTTAGGCTGAGTGGGTTGAAGCTGAACCCGACGAAGACAGAGGTCCTTTGCATGGGGCGCGGCGCTCTGGGAAGGGAAATACCTCTCCCGGTTTTTGACGGTGCGCCGCTGAAAGCGGCGGGCCGGGTCAGGAGCCTGGGAGTCCTACTGGAGCCTTCACTATCAATGGAGGCCCAGGTAGCGGCCACTGCCAAGTCGGCATTTTTCCACCTGAAGCGGGCAAGGCAGCTGGCTCCTTTCCTGGAGCGCCGGGACCTGGCAACAGTGATCCACGCGACGGTCACCTCAAGACTAGACTACTGCAATGCCCTCTACATGGGGCTGCCTTTGTGTCGAACCCGGAAGCTGCAGCTAGTGCAAAACGCAGCGGCCAGGCTGTTATTAGGACTCCCGAAATGGGAGCATATACAGCCGGGGCTGCGTGAACTGCACTGGCTGCCAGTTACATACTGGGTCCGATACAAAGTGCTGGTTATCACCTTTAAAGCCCTATATGGCCGAGGACCTGCCTACCTGAGGGACCGTCTCTCCCCAAAGAGCACTGAGGTCAGCAGGGAAGAACACGCTGACTATCCCTGGGCCAAAGGAGGCAAAATTACAGAGTACACGGGCACGGGCCTTCTCTGTTATAGCCCCGTGCCTTTGGAATCAACTTCCGGAGGAGGTACGGGCCCTGCGGAATTTGGACCAATTCCGCAGGGCCTGTAAGACCATCCTTTTCAAGCAGGCTTTTGTAGACGTTGATAGGATGGCTGTTTAATCCACCAATGATTTATCTAGTGACCCCTGCCATAATATAAGTGTACAGAATAACATCAGGAAGATCACCGCCGTTTAAATTATGGAATGACCCAGACATTCGAACTGGTTTTAGATTGTTGTTTTAAATTAATGTATAATTTCAATGTTGTTTTAAATCACCTTATATTGTATATTCTATATTGTATAATTTTATTGAACTGTTGTTAGCCGCCCTGAGCCTGCCTAGGCGAGAGGGCGGGATATAAAAAAAATTTATTATTATTGTTGTTGTTTTGGTAGTTCTTTCCATTCCGTCTTTCTTTTTCTTAGAAGATATCACTGTAAGGTTTCTTCTCATGAAAGCTTTGCTTGCGTCTCAAATTGATGCCATTGATGCATCTTCTGTAGTGTTTGAAAATGAGTTATTATGTTGAGTTCTTATTGTCTTGTTCAGAGCTTAACATTCAGATCTTCACTTAGCATCTTCACAAGGCATCAGACTTTCAGTTGGCATCAATTAAAAAATCCAATAAATGGGTTAAAAACAAGCTCAACAATGTATTATGAATTCCACTGCATATAGTAGTTGTAAATTCCACTGAATGGCAGCAAAGACTACCAAATAGATTGAAAAAATGGAATAATCCAGTTCTCCTCCCCCAAAATATTACTCCCAAAATAAAATATATATAAATGCAGCAGGGGCAATATAAAATTAAGAGGAAAAAAACTTTATTCCAAAGTCCAAAAAAAGCATAGCTCAAACCACAGTCCCAAAATCCCAAAAAGAAAGTGGGCTCCTTTCTTCAAGGCCAGGATACAAACACCAATCACAGAAATACATTAGTAACTAATGTAATGGAAATAAATTGGAAATCGTGTTGGTCTACCAATTATGTTTCTCATTAGTTCAAAATGCAACACAAATTGCCCAACTAACTTGAATAATGGTTTATTACAATCTTGGTGAAAAACTTAAGTAAAGCAGATTTTTACACACGGTTCTTTTAAGTAGATATATGTCCTTATATATAGCAGTAATGGGGTAAAATACCCAATGTCCAGAAGGAAAAGAAAATTAAAAAGCAAAGGGTGTGGGGGGAGAGAAAAGAAAGAACAACAAAGTATCTAAAGACACTCCTTATTGGTATAGGCACTCAGCACATGAGTGCCTGTTACTCATATTTCTCGATGGAGTCCAATCTGGCCAGCCCAGTGCTGATACAGATCACTTATGAACAACCTCTGACAAGAAGTGAGATGAATCTTATCTCGCAGCAGTACTTCCAAATGCCCCTACGGAGTTAAGGTTTTGGACAGGGGTGTGCAAAAAAAGTCCCAGTAAAATCTGGATTTGTGGTTATTCAGGGGCAAGATATTTGGGAGGGCTGAATATCCCTGAATACCAGATTTAGCTATTCCCAAATATACGGGAGATATTTGGCTAATCCTGAATATACAGCACCATTATACCCTATGGGCCATTGAAGTCAATGGCAAAATGAATTGCACCTGGGGAAGGCAGTTTGAGGTAGAGGACCCAAATTTGCAGGGTAACTGCAGAAGCTTCTCCCACACAGAAGCCTCAAGTTTCAAAAAGATTGGATCTGGGGGTCCAATTCTAGGGGTACTCAAAGAGGGTGTCCCTATCCCATCATCATTCCCTATGGGCCATTGAAGTCAATGGCAAAATAGGGTACAATGAATGAAAGTTGAGGGGGCAGGGGGTTTGAGGGAGAGGCCCCACATTTTCAGGGAAGCTGCAGGAGCCTCTTCCCCACAGAACCCCAAAGTTCCAACTTGATTGGAACACAGTGCTCTGTTCTGGGGGCACCCAAAATGGGTCCTTTCCGCCTATGGTGTGGGGAGGGGAAGCAATCATTCACTTTCTCCACTGTAATTACAGTGGGAAAATGGACACTAGGAAGGAGGCGGTTTGCGGGAGAGGCATCAGATTTGCAGGATAGCTTGCAAGGAGCATAACAGTACGATGTACCCAGCAGAACAAGTGCCATTGTGGCAGTGGCAGTGCAATACACAGGACTTTAGTTCAAATTAGAGAATCTCACTGATTCACAAATTGGGATGGGGGCTTTCTGAAGGGACTGCAGCACAGAACCAGTGCATTGAATGCACTAGTGCTAAGCAGCAGAGATGGGACATGGACTTTCTATATGCAAAACAGTTGCACAGTCCTACAGAACACACACCTGTGGGGAATCCTTTTGCACTGACCTTCTTCTGCTGGACACATAGCACTATTATGCTCCTTGCAAGCAAGCAACCTCACCACAGCTGACATTCCACTGCACAGATTCTCTAGGAAAACCTGACTGTTGCCTAAGGTACTTTTTCCCACCATAGGGAATGATGACACTCTTTGGGTGCCCCTAGGATAGGAACTCCTGGTCTAATCTTTCTGGAACATGGAGGTTCTGGTGGGGAGCAGCACATGCAGGTGCCCTGCAAATTTGGTGACACTCCTTCAAACCCCCTCTCCCCCAGAGTCACTTTTCCCACAGTGACTACAGTAGGAAAAGTGACAGAATGCCACTGAATACTGATTCGGTGGTATTCAGCCAGCTTTATTTGGCCCCCAAATAACATTAGAGAATCTGATCCAGCTGTATTCAGGGCTGAATACAGCCCAATCAGTTGTTATTTGGGGTAATTTGGTTCGGCCAAACTGAATGCACACCCCTAGTTTTGGAGCCTAATAAAAAGGTTCATTAGCCTCTGTCATCTTGCTGAAAGTTCAATAGCTTCAGATTACTGAGAACTGAGCCAAGCTGCTTGTCTCAGTGGAAAGCAAAAATCTATCCTTGATGTCCCAGAAGAAGTCAAGAAACCTAAGCAATCTTGAGGGGGGTGGGGGAGTGGACTGAAATGTATACATTCCAAGATATTCCTCAAAATAGTTGCAAATTTGTCATCTAGCAAAGTTCTTCAAAGGAAACAATTCTAAGATTCCCTGACTCATTTTCAGTCTTCTTTGAAGGTGATGCAGTAGCAGCCTTGATGAGTTATATAATCATCATAGAGCTCCTGCAGCAAGATGAAGGATTTCCACTAGCAAATCCACCAACCCCACATTTTGCAAATTCACTACACCATAATTCCAGCTTCATCTCCACATTGTATGTGACATTAATTAGCTAACTTCACATGGGATAACAAACCACTATCTTATTGTGGTAACAATATCAAATACTGGAAAACTGGCTTACAGGAAATACAATATGTTATTTTATTTCTACAGTAAAAATTTCACAGCAATTACCACACCAACTGATGACAGAGTAAAGAAAGCTTTATTCAGGAACTAATATACTTGACAGAGATAGGGTTCTAACTACCTTACTAGCTGCCAGTTCTGTTCTACGTCTGAGAAAGACATTGCCCTAAGAGTAGCAGTCTGGAGACAGATGATGGATAACACTTAGCAGGGAGAGGTAGGGGGAGGCTACATTTCTATTTGACTTGTCTTTGCTTCCCCCTGCAGGGTATTCTCTGCTAATATAGTATTCACTTACTATATTACCTTTTCTCAAGGTCTAGTGGACAAAGTCTACTGTCTGTGGGTTGGATGGGAGGAGACTGTCAAACTTTAGATTGGGCTTGTCCTAATCTCCTCCTCATTCCCCCCTCCCCTCCTGTTTTCAAACAGTAATCTGAGGGCAACTCCCTAGAGAGGATAGGAAATCTATCAAGGTTAGAGGAGATCTGCCCCAGAATGCTATAGTATGGAAACTGCTCTTTATATTATTGAGTTTTTGGGCAGGAAGCCAGTAAGTTGTTGGTTGCAGCTTGCCACAGACAGAGGCAGTTACAGCCCTGTTCCTGGTAGGGTTGCCAATCCCCAGGTGGGAGCAGGGGATCCCCCAGTTTGGAGGCCATCCCCCCGCTTCAGGGTCATCAGAAAGCGGGGGGAGGGGAGGGGAGGGAAATGTCTGCTGGGAACTGTATTATTCCCTATGGAGATTTATTCTCATAGAAAATAATGGAGAATTGATTTGTGGGTATCTGGGGCTCTGGGGGGGCTGTGTTTTGAGATAGAGGCACAAAATTTTCAGTACAGCATTTAGTGCCTCTCCCCAAAATATCCCCCAAGTTTCAAAAAGATCGGACCAGAGGGTCCAATTCTATGAGCCCCAAAAGAAGGTGCCCCTATCCTTCATTATTTCCTATGGAAGGAAGGCATTGAAAAGGTGTGCCGTCCCTTTAAATGTGATGGCCAGAACTCCCTTCGGAGTTCAATTATGCTTGTCACAGCCTTGATCTTGGCTCCACCCCTAATGTCTCCTGGCTCCACCCCCAAAGTCTTCAGATATTTCTTAAATTGGACTTGGCAACCCTGGTTCCTGGGCCAGAGATGGTGGCCATTTGGGAGGATATGTTTGACCATCTTACCCCACAAAGTAAGGTACCTGCCTTGAATACCACCTAGATAGGGCATGAGTTTAGAGTAGGGAGAGAGATTAAATGTTTTTGTCTACATTGTTTTTTTTCTTCCATTCACTTATGATATGGCTATATTTAGTTGTGAGATTTAAATAAATCCTTTGATTGTTGAAAGAGTGAAGTCCTTCTGTACTACATAGCTTCCCCAACCACTGGGAAATGCTAGAAGTGGGGCAGGGAGGAGAAAAGTGGTAAAAGGCCAGTTGCTAACTCTCCAGGAGAGTCCCAAAGGTCCCTGGGAAGCCCCAAGGCGGGTACCTAGAGACACCAGAAAAAGGTTAGGAGGCTGTGCCACTTAACCAGACCTCAAGACCGGGACAGTGGTGGCAGAAATATCCTGAGGAAGTAGAGTGGAATGGCCCCTTCAGGTCAGAATCCCAAGAGGGATATGCAGAGCCAGGAGCCACCAGGCCCAGTTTGTCACACAGCTTACCTTCAGTCACACAGCGAAGATCCTTGTACTGTGGTGGCAGGTGCTGCTGTAGCAACATTTTTAAAAATCTGCATAGCGAACAGTCAATCAGAAACATTGCTAGGCAGAAGCCCTATCTGGCCCTACCCACTTTCTAAAAAAAGGTGTCAATGATTGCTATGGGAACGATGTTGAGAACTCATGATGTATGTGAACACCCAGGGCTTTTTTTGGCAGAAAAAGCCCAGCAGGAACTCATTTGCATATTGGGCCACACCCCCTGACACAAAGCCAGCTGGAACTGTGTTTCTGTGTGTTCCTGCTCAAACAAAAAAACCCTGTGAATGCCATTTCAGTGGCTGTTTAGTGGCTTTTGCTAGGCAACTACAACAGTACTCATCAGAGCCAGGCCCACCAACACCCAGCAGGCTACTTGCTAACATATTATTATTATTAGTTTATTTATATTCCGTCCATTCCCCCTTTGGGGGCTCAGAGTGAAGTACAGCAATGGTTGATTGACTCACCAAGTCCCAGCTGCTTGTTATTGTTGAACAACAGCCACTTCATGAAAACCAGTGTAGTGTGATGGTTAGAGTTTCAGACTAGAATCTGGGAGATCCAGGTTCAAATCCTCACTCTGCCATGGAATCTTGATGGGTGACCTTGGACCAGTCACACACTTTCAGTCTAACCTACCTCACAGGGTTGTTGTGAGAAAAAATGAGGAAAAGGAGAATGGTATATGCCACTATGAGTTCACATTGTAGAGAAAGGTGGTTTATAAATGAATAAAAATATTGTTGAATATGGTGAGGTGAATAAAAGGTTAAGTGGTTGGTGTGTGGAAAAGAAAAAAAGAAAGCAGAAAAAGAATAGTTGAGTACTGCCAGGAAGAAGAAAAAGTGACAATGGTGTTAAGAGGGGAATACAGGAGAAAGTGAAGTGCACCCCACAAGTCCTTGTGGGTTCCCCACTGTGCCCAGTACTGCACAGAGTTTCCCAAGAAGGAGCTGCTGGGGGAAGGAAGACTGAAGCCACCCAGAGCCTGCTTGGAGGGAGGGTGGGATACAAAAATAGATAGATAGATAGATAGATAGATAGATAGATAGATAGATAGATAGATAGATAGATAGATAGATAGATAGATAGATAGATAGATAGATAGATGAAAGAAAGAAAGAAAGAAAGAAAGAAAGAAAGAAAGAAAGAAAGAAAGAAAGAAAGAAAGAAAGAAAGAAAGAAAGAAAGAAAGAAAGAAAGAAAGAAAGAAAGAAAGAAAGAAAGAAGGAAGAGGGAGGGAGGGATCACAAACAGAAACATTTACCTGAAAAGATTCAGCTCATCTCATGTTTATTTCCCTTTTAATGATGCACCATTTAACAATTGGAGATGGTGATGGCAGATGGGAGTAGGGTGACAGGTGACAACTAGACAGAGAAAGTAGTCTAATCACCCAAATGAACACAACTGCATTTTTTAGATGCATCTGAATAGCTTGGTGAGTGATTGACTCCTTGCTTGTGAGCAGGATGTGACCTGAAGTAGTGGGTGCTTAAGCATAATCAATCATGTGAGAAGAACATCGAAAGCTCATAATGTAATCATCCAAGTCTAGCAATACTGGCTATAAGGATGATGAAACTGAGAATGAAGGTTCCTGGTGGAGTTTGTGAAGGATGAGGAGTACCTATATGTCAGACATACCCTTGATTTTTCTGTTTCTGTAGACAGACTCTTGTTTTCACATGACTTATTGGTAACATGAACATGCACTGTATTTTATAAACTCAAGGAAAGAAAAGTACTGTTCATCACCTCTCAGTGGCAGTATTTTACAAATGAGATATTCTTTTGGAAAAGTATTTATATGTTCAGACACACATTCACTCTTGTGCTGACACATTCATCAGAGAAGAAAACAAAAGGCACACCTTACGTAGCTTGCTTTATAATCTGAGTCCAAAATGAAGGAGAAACTGTGTTTTTTAAAAAGACAACAGTTCTGTTATGGATACTCAGATCAGGAACCAAACAGGCACTCTTGTGCAAACTGTACTCACTTGTTCAAAGCCCTATTGTTGTTGTTGTTATCATTTAAAACATTTATTAGCTGCCTTTCTACCTTGCAGCACTCAAGGTGACATAAATAAAATAGTTATAAAACACATGAAAAAACAACAGTTTAGAACAGGGGTGTCAAACTCATTTGTTATGAGGGCTGGATCTGACATAAATGAGACCTTGTTGGGCCAGGCCATGTGTGTCATAAAATGTAATGGCAGGTGGCAGAAATATAAACTTTACAAAGGACACAGACAAGCACAGTTAAAGATTTTAGGAAAAAAAACCTTAAAATAAAACATGCTTAAAGGATTAACACTCTTGCAATATTTTGTTTATTTAACAGTTTCTGATAACTGACACCTCTTGCTCTGAATTATTGCATCAAAACCCAGAGATAATGTCTGTGCTGCAGCAATCTTGAGTATACTGTTCAGGTGTGTATCAGTAAGTTGCAAACCTACTTTTGATTTATTGACATTCATTGCAGAAATCTCATGGTCAATTATTTGAACCTAAGATCCAGGGGGAAACGTGAAATGGCTGGCCATTGTGAGCTTTTGTACATAAGTTGCTTCATGAGCTAGGTAGCCAATGAAGGAAATAGAGGCTTTGCTCTGTAGCTCCTGTAATTGAGCAAGCCTATCAAAGCAAGCTCTGAGTCTGTTCACAGAAAGGATGGGATATAAATACAAAGTAAATAAATAAATAAATAAATGATGCAAAAGGGGGTGGGGCGAGAGGGAACAAATGACAGTGAGTTGCTCACAGGCCTGATAGGAGTCCTCTGGGGGCCTGATGCATCCCTTGGGCCTCATGTTTGACACCCTGGTTTAGAATCTTAACTAGGACTGCCAATAAATTAAAGGTAAATTAGTTGATTATAGTCCCTAAACCCTGGAGGGGGTGTGATGAAAGGGCAATTGGTTTGTGGATGTGCCCATTGTTTGGTGGGGCTTCCTGGAAGGGTAGTGATAAGGAAATTGGCTGTTGAATGTGACCATTGTTCTGTGTTCTGTGTTAATTGCTGGGAGGGTTGGAAGGGGTGTGAAGATAAGGAAGATGGTTGTTGACTGTGCTGATTGTTCTGTGACTTTTTATAAATAGCAGCTCTCCAGCAGCCCTGGCCTCACTCAATGCACAGTAGCCAAGAAGGTCAGAGCGCCTGCTCCGGCTGCAATGCCACTGAGGATGTTCTCCGCAGCTGAGAACGAAACGTCTGGAAGGAAAACTTTCTCCAGTAGAACACGGCACTTGAGCCCGAAAGGTTCTACAAACCCTAATGATGTTACCAGCCATGAAAACCTGAAATCTTTGATACATATAAACAATTTATAATTTAAACTAAAAAATGGTGCTGTAAAATTTCCTACATAGGCAGTCCAGCTTCATTTCAGTTATTAATTCTCTGTAATTGCTCTATTAAGTGTCTTATAGATGGATGGTAGTATTCAGCGACATAACAGTGGCAGCTCCTCTCACATTAGTTACTGTAGGCCTGCTGAAAAAGGTCGGTTTTACAGGTCCTGTGGAATTGGGTGAGATCCTGCGGGGCTCTTGTGGCCTCTGGGAGTGCATTCCATAAAATAGGCGCTGCCACAGAGAAGGCCCTGTAGCACATAATCTGGCCTCCCTTGGTCCAAGGATGGATATTGTGCCCCCTTCTACCCTTTCATTTTATTTTCATCAACTGACTGTCCCAAAAGTTTCAGAAGGGTTTTCTTTTGGCCAGGCTAAATACTTTCCTCTCTGTTGTTTTAGCAGGTAGATTTCAAGGCATACTCTGCTCAGACAAATTATGTACAGTCTAGGGCAACTGAAACTTTATCCCAGTTTTCTTTACTTATTTATTTATTATTTATTACATTAAATTTCTATCCTGCCCTCTCCACAAGCAGACTCTGGGCAGCTCACAACATTCATTTTCACAAGTTAAAAACCAATAAAACCAATAAAACATAATTACACTTTTAATATTTTATTGTTAGGTGCTGCTTTAGTTATCGACGGTTGGTTTGTCATTCCTCAATAGTGGGAGAATGTCTGAGCGGAAAGGCGCAGGAAAGTCAAGGGTAAGCAGCCTGCACGTAAGGCTCCTAAGCCTCTGCAGAAGCGTCCTCCGCCCCCTTCATCTCCGGATGAGGAGGGGGAGGAGGAGCTATCCTTCAGAGGCTGCGGGCTCTTGAGCAGGCGTCCGGGTTTCCACCTTTGCAGGTTTCAAAAAAAAGGCAGGTTTCCAAATTGGCTTTGCAGGCCGACATATTGACCAGATTGTCTATTTTAGAAGGCAGGTCTGCTGCTAATGCCACTGGAGGAGCCGTGGGTCTGGGCACTCCGGATGCTGGATCAGGCTCATCTTGTGGTGTCGTTGTCCCTGATAACATTCCATCATGTGAGCTCCCACCTGCAGAATACAAATGTTTCCCATCTCCTCTTTTGTTTGTGGAAACTTCATTTTTATAATGTTTGTTTTCTGCTTTTCTGCCAGCTAGGTGCTCAAGACAGCTTCCATGGGGCTCCCAGGAAGTCACCAATCTAGGCTCTTACCAGTAGGGGGTGTGTATTCAATTCAGCTGAACTGAAGAAACCTCTGAATTATCCCTGATTCGGAAGTATACAGAGCCATATACTTCCGAATCCAATCTGCAGCCATAATACGGGAGCCGTATATGGCTCTCCGTATACTTCCGAATCAATATTCGGAAGCATATGGAAGTCCATAGAAAAGGCAGAAAAGGAGCTTCTGCAGCCTCAGGGGAGCTGCTTGTCTCTTTTCCCACCTTTGGAAGCCTTTTCCCGCCTCTCCCATAGCCTCCCTGGGATCAGGGAGGGAGGGGAGGGGGAGAGGAGCCCCAGCAGCCAATCCAAAGCATGTGTTTGCAAAATGCATTGCAAATGCATGCTTTACAGGGCTGTTGTGTAGCTAGTGGCTGGGCTAATCCCCCAGCCATCAGCAACATTGTTGTTCTTTTGTTTACTTGGGTATCCAAGTAAACAGTGTTCTCTGGCCAATCACAGAGCAGTGGTATTTTTTGAAACTGCTCTGTGTAGGGCCAGCAAACCTTTTTAAGGAGTCTGCCTGGCTGGACTCCATTCCATTGCTGCTGTGTTGGTGTTGGTGTGTGAGAGAGAGATTGTGCTGTGCTGGCCCTTGGCCTCAGCTGCTGCTGCTCTCTCTCAGCCTTGCCTGACCTGCCTGGAGAAGAGAAGACATCTAAGGTCTTGGGGTTCTTATTTTTATTTTAGTTAGTAAAAGGTCTTTTTAAGACTCAGAGTCTCTTTACATCCAGATTTGGGTGGGTGGGTACTGGATAGCTTATTTGGGGTTAGGGGGTTCTGCTGGGGGTGGGGGTCTGGGGTGGGTTTTTTTGCCAATTTGCCTATATCTTACTTTAGTGAGAGGACTTTTAAAAGTGCAGTGTCCTTTTACTTTTCCTGATTTGGGTGGCTTGGATTTCTTGGGGTTAGGATGAAGGGTTTTTTGGGGGGAGGGGTTGGTAAAGTTCCTGTATTGTTAAAAGTCAAGGTTTTTACTGTTTTAAAAGGATTCTGTGTTTGAATTGTTGCTGCTGTGTTGTGCTGCTGTTGTTCCTTTTCTCTTCTAGTTCTGGTTCTTGGGGGGGGGCGCTGTTTGGCCTAATTTTCATTGTTAAAAAGGTCACTTTTTTAACAGTTTTGCCTCTTGGCCTTTTCTCAGTGATTTGGATCTGTTGCTATTGGTTTTGCATTGTGTCCTGTTCTTTTTCCTGGTTCTGGTTTGGGGTGGGGGGTGTTGTTGACTGATTTGGCCTGAGGTTTTTGATGTTAAAAAGGTCACTTTTTAACAGTTGAGTTTCTTGGTCTTTTCTCAGTGATCTGTTTGAATCTGTTGCTGTTGGTTTTGCATTGTGTCCTGTTGTCCCTTTTCCTGGTTCTGGCTTGGGGTGTGTGTGTTAAAAGTTAAATTTCTTTCTGTCACATTTTTTTTTTTAATTACCTCTGGTTGGTGTGGAGGTTGGGCTGTGTGGGGTGGGTCACCTTCATGTTTTATAGAGTTATTTTTGGAGTCTGTGGGTGCTTTCGTTTTGGCTAGGGCTACTAAATAGCTGCCCCACTAATAAGGGTGTTTTTAGGGATTGTGTTTTTTGGAATTTAAAAAAAAAAATAATCCAATTAAGGGCTTTATCTTCTTCCAAAATTCAACTAGCCCAGATAGGGCCAATTTAAAAAGATTTTAGGTTTCTCATAAAAGGCAGCATGACTACTAGGCCACATCAGGCTCCCTTTTAAAAAGACTAGGGTTGCAGTTCATCTTGCTTTCAGCCACTGAAAGCCGGTGCATCCTTAGATTTCCATAGGGTAAACCACAGCTTCTCTCTAGTTATAGGGGACACCTGATTTCTAGTTTGCAAGGAAATCTGGTTTGTCCCAGGATCTAGTTAGGAGAGGTTTAACTAGGAGGATATAACAAGGATTGCCTTCATCTCAAGGTAGCCTTTTAAAAACTGTAGCCAGGTAGAGGCAGGATCACCTAGTCTCCTAAACTTTACCAGACTACTACTACCCCAACCCAAAGAAGGACAGGTTAGGGACCAAAAAACCAAACAAACAAGTTTTGGTGGGAGGGTTTTTTAAAAGAAGTCAGGGCACCTGTTGGTTCAGGGTACAGTGTAGAGAGTTAGGTTTGTAAAAAAACCCAATCTCAGTTCAGGTTGTGTGAGACTGGCCAAGGGTGACATAAGTGACAGGCAACAGAAGAGGGGTCCTGGGGGCAAGGCCAAGGAGAAGACTAGAGGGGTGGAGGGGAGGGGAAGGACCCAGTTTCCCCCACACACACCTGTGCATAGGGCCACTCCACAGCCACCTTCCAGCACTCCGACCTCTGGCCGGGGTGTGATGAAGAAGAAGGCCCGCCTTGGGCCCTTCATCGAGGCTGCTGCTGGGGCACCCGCAGCAGAGGTGCCATTAGGTGCTGGCACTGAGCAGAGGTCTGCTGCTTGGGCAGTCTCTCCTCCAAATGATGTTGCTTGGTCTCAGCAACCGGAGGAGGGGCAGCGAGAGCAGCCCTCCTTGGAGATGAGCTTTGGGGACAGTATTCTGTCCAAAACGATCACCCCAAGGAGGGTGCAGAGTGTCGTGCAGGAGCTGGAGGAGAAGCTGGTTGAGGAGGACCAGCCCCCTTCTTCAGTTCCTTCAGGGACCAGCAGTCCTTCAGGGGATGGCCAGGAGGGGAGGCCGCATGGAGTGGAGGGGGAAGAAATGGAGACACACGAGGTGCCTCCATCCCCGCCCACTTCCCCCTGGCGGGCAGCCCCTCATGCCATGCCAAGACACGATGTGTCTGACCTGAGCACCTCACAGAAGGTGACTCCGGACACCCAAGCTGCCGGTCAGCTTGGGCATCCGTACACCTCCGAAGTCTGGAAGCATTTCTGACTTATGGAGGATCAACACTATGCGCAGTGCCAGCTGTGCAGGGCCTGGATCAGTCATGGGCAGGACCCTGCCGAACTGACTCCAGGGGGGGATGCAGAACCACCTGCGGAAGCACCACCAGGAAGTTTCTTAAGGGGGAGAAGCAGGCTGGTGCTGGGCTGCCCAAGCGGCCAACACCACCCAGCCAGGAGGTCCATCCCATCATGACTACCTCCAGAGCTCTCCAGGAGAGTTCCGTGACAAGGCAGGAAAGCCAGCCATCTCTGCCTGAGATGTTTGGTGGGGGTGGCACCTGTGTGCCAAGAGGGGGAATCAGGTACGGCAGGAGGGTGATCGCCTGGAACCTTGCCAGGTCGGTCACCCAGGGGCTTCCATTTTCAGTGGTTGAGAATCCTGGGGTGCTAGGGTTGCTTGAGTACCTGGCACCCTGGTACAAAGTTCCTGCGAGAACCACCATTAGCAGGACTATTGTGCCAGCTGTTTTCAAGGCGACCAGATCTGTGCTGAAGGAGCATTTGTCCCGTGCTGCCGGGGGGACTGTTCATTTCAGCTCAGATATCTGGAGCTCCCAACATGCATTCGAGGGATATCTCTCCCTGACTGCGCATTGGTGGCAACCCAGTGAGCTGCAGGGTGGGGGTGGCACTAGCGGCAGGCAGGGTCAGGACCGCCAGGCCAGCTATCACTGGACCTTGCTGCACGCCGAAGCACTCTCAGAGTTATTCTCTCACGGCAGTTAGAGGGATGAGTAGGCAGCGGGGACATTGCCCCGGGCTTTGTGGTGACTGACGGTGGCTCCAACTTCAAGGCGGCTCTCCAGCGTCAGGGCCTGAAACGCCTTCCTTGCATGGCCCACCTTCTCCACCTCATGGTTAAGGATGCATTGGGCCAGACAAAAAGCCAGGATCGTTGGTATCTAGCCGTGACCCATGAGTATCGACTTCTGCTCTAGAAGTGTCAGCACATCACGGGTCACTTCTCACACAGCAATACGGACTCGTATCTGCTGCGTGAGAAACAGACACTGACAGGTGTGCCAGGCACTGCCTGATTGGTGACGTCAGCACACACTGGAACTCCATGCCATGCTGGAGCACATGGTGGAGCAGAGAGCAGCCCTGGATGCCTTTGTCTCTGAGACGAGGGTCTTTCAGGATGAGAACCATCTCACCCAAGAGGATTGGGTGGTCATTTCTCAGACTGTGGAGGTTCTTGGGCCCTTCAAGAACCACACAGAAATGCTCTCGTCTGACGCAGCAAGCATCGCTGCACAGCAGTTTGGGGGGCTCTCCTCAAAACCCCCTGCTCCCCAGAGCCACTTTTCCCACGACCATTACAGTGGGGGAAGTGGCTCTAATTGGTTTTTTCTCACCATTGGGAACAGTGTTCCTTTTGGAGTGCCCACAGATGGGTGCAGGAGGGCCAGGGGGGTTGCATGCGGGGGAGTCCCCTGAAGCTGCCCTGCCCCAAATAACGCAGTTTTGGGGCCTCTCCCTCAAACCCCTCTCTGGCCAAAGCCACTTTCCCCACAGCAATTATAGTGAAGGAAGTGGCTAATTGGGCTTTCCCCAGCATTGGTGGCAATGGGCCTTTTGGGGAGCCCAAAGACAGGGACCCCCTGGCCCAATCTTCTTGGGATTTGGGGGTTTTGTAGGGGAGAGTCCCCTGTGGGTTCCCTGCAGTTTGGGGGGCTCTCCCTCAAATCCCCTGCCCCCCAGTAGCCTCTAATTATGCCCTATGTTGCCATTGATTTCAATGGCCCATAGGGTATAACGGTGGGATAGGGGCACCCTATTTGGGTGCCCCTGGAATAGGACCCCCTGGCCCAATCTTTTTGGAACTTGAGGGGTGTGTAGGGTAGAGTCCCCTGCAGAAACCCTGCAAATTTGGGGGCTCTCTCTCAAACCCCCTCCCCTCCAGGTGGCTTCCAATATACCCTATTTTGCCATTGATTTCAATGGCCCTTAGGGTATAATAGGGCCTGTCAAGCATGTCATTTCTATATGCTACTTCTAATGGTGTTCAGCAGACAAGCCAGATACAAAGCAGAACACTCTTCACGCTCTCCCCCCCCCCCCCGTTTTCTCCTTCTAACCAAAGGATGCATAACAAATCCATCTGGACCCAGGATGTTTAGAGTAACCTTGTGCTAACAGTGTAGAGTGCCTCTCCCCCAGATTCACACAGCCAGGTCTTATTGATTCCCAAAGAATGTGTGAGAAAGGGAGATGTTTTTATTAGCTGACATTCTTTAGTCATAAAGAGATATAGTGAGTAGCCTTTGAACCCTCAACTCAATTTGCAACTTTATGTTATTCTTTTGAAGTTATCTGTAACCATTCCATTTGAAGCATGCCTATAAGTTACTATGCAATGCTATGTATGTCATTACTTCCAAGGAGTCTGTCCTTGGGCAAGCTATGGAGTTTAACAATAAAGCAACTTTTGATTAAAGAACAAAAGCTTGATTTTTGAGAAATATTGATGCTTGACAGGGCCGTATATTTGGAAATAGCTGTACATCTACCATATATACGGCTATTCCGAGTACCAGTATTTGGAAACATACAGTATTCAGAATATTTTGGCCCTGTATATTTCCGAATCTGATTATTTCTGAATTATTTTTTTTTTTTGCACACCCCGACTTACCAGATTCAGGTTCTTGAAGGCTGCTGCATCATGTAGCTTCTCACTATACCCTGAACTAGGGAATTTTGCATCAGACAAAATTTCCTCTACTAAACAGGTGACCTCAATAAATTAATTCCACTAGAATTATGTGATGGGTGCTGTACTAGGCTATATTGAGTTTGTCTAGGAGAGGAGGATAGCCATCTTGGTGGCCCCTGAGAGCCAGTTTGGTGTAGTGGTTAAGTGAGATCTTAGAGAACTGGGTTTGATTCCCCAATCCTTCACATGCATCTGCAGCATGACCTTAGTCACAGTTCTTGAAAGAGCTCTCTCTTTCCCACCTACCTCACAGGGTGTCTATTGTGGGGAGGAGAAAGGAAAGGAGATTGTAAACTGCTCTGAGACTCTTAGCAAAGGTGAAATATAAATCCAATCTCTTCTTGTTGTCTTCTTCTACATAAGGAAAACACCTTCCATGAAGACTGATTCAGTTGGATAGCCATGTTGTTCTGAAGCGACAGAACAAAGTCTGAGTCCAGTAGCACCTTTTAAGACCAACAAGGTTAAATTCTGAGTATAAGTTTTCATGTGCAAGCACAGTTCTTCAGAATTTAACTATGTTGGTCTTAATGGTGCTATTGGACTCAAATATTCTTCTATAAGAAAAAGGCATTTCACTTTTCATATGGATGTCATATGTACACCCAGCCAGTTTCAACAGCCAGTTTCCTTATCACTACCCTTCCAGGAAGCCCCACCAAACAATGGGCACATCCACAAACCAATTGCCCTTTCATCACACCCCCTCCAGCCTACAAATAGCAGCTCTCCAGCAGCCCTGGCCCCACTCAATGCACAGCAGCCAAGAAGGTCAGAGCGCCTGCTCCGGCTGCAACGCCACTGAGGATGTTCTCCGCAGCTGAGAACGAAACGTCTGGAAGGAAAACTTTCTCCAGTAGAACACGGCACTTGATCCCGAAAGATTCTACAAACCCTAATGATGTTACCAGCCATGAAAACCTGAAATCTTTGATAAAGCTTCTTTGTTAGCTCCAGTAACTGTGGCATAGAACTGGGCATTATGCCTGCAGCCAGTTACATCCTATGGAATACAGACAGATCCTTCCTGCACCAAAGGAAGAACAATATGTTTATGTGCTCTGGTCCCCACAGTGGAGTTATGTTGACTTTAGCCAGATTTGGCTGGACTAATTTTTCTTAGAAAGGCATGAGAAATCACCTGTTATATCCTTATCTCTAGATGAAAGGAGGGCATCTGAACCTAGCTGTCAGCAAGGCAAATTACTATCATTTTTAGCATGAATTTTTGAAGTTGAAAAAAGCCACCCCAACTTGGTAGCATTAAAACACATTTTGCATCTGAAGCAACAACAGGGTTGCTTAACAGGTTTGGATGCACTTTCTGTGAGTTGGCTAGCATGATCCACCCCCTTCTTGCTGACGTCTGACTCCTCTATCGCACATCAGACTTTTCCTGATGGAGTCAGGAAATGAGCTTCAATGAAAGCTGCCTGCTTGCAGTCTTAAAGGGACTGCAGGCATTAGAACGGCTACTTCTTCTATTCCTGCTTGTTTTTCCTGGAGTATTAAGCTACAAATACCACCAGGAAGAATGGGGAGGTTATATGATTGCCTTACAAAAGAAGAGTAAGTCATTAGTCTCTCGTGAATCACTTTTTTCTAGGAACTGCCAGAGAGAATCTATTGCACTCTTCCAAAGAGGCTGAAATCTGCAAAGACATGAATGAGAATCGTGCTGCTTGAATAAAGTTGTGGGTCCTAGTCGGAGACAATGGTTTTGTCTGTCCCAGTGATTGCTCTGGGAGCTACCCTGGGGACTGCTACCAGCATCCTTGCTTTATGTGGACTGACCTGCTTGTGCAAATGTAAGCGACCTGGAAAAGGACCCTCAGACAAGGAGCAGGACCTGGACACTGAAAATGCCAAACCCAGAATTCTGCAGACAGTCCAGCAGGTAAAACACATTGTTGAATTCACTCTGCTATTCTTCCCTAGATTCAGAGGCACAGTGCGTAATAATGTGATTTATAGCTATGCTTGTAAGGTTTCTGGGTACAGCAAGACTTCACAGCAGAAAAAAGACAGAAGGAGAAAAAGGGGGCTCAGGTGGCTTGTGGCATTCTCAAAGCAACAGCCAGCCTTTGTTTTTATTAAAGTCAGTGATAGCAAAGACAGGGAGAAATCACCATCTGTCTGGGTGGTCTGACCAGCTTCATTTGCATACAACCAAACCTTGGACTTAAGGCAGAAAAAAAATCAAATCATAGTAATTGCATCTGAATATTTTATAATACCTATTGATCTTTCCATCTTCATGCATATATGCTTTTGCTGCATAGGAAAAGTGTTTTAGTGTTTAAAACTGTCATATGATATATGGCATGGTAAATGATGGAAATATGTGAGACATATCAAGATATGTTTGGGGAGATTTCAAGACAAGGCAGTAACATCATTAGAAACCTAATAATGACAAACATATGGATAATGGTGGTGAGTCTACTATTGTCCTGTCTTGTGAGCTGAACTCAAGGGCCAGAGTACAATTTCAGCTATTCCCAAATCTTTTTGAAGCATTTCAGTGTTTAGATGAATTATGAGTAAGAACGGAATAACCATATAAACTATGTCAGAGAATGAGGGTAGACCATTAGTATTGGGAGTCAGACCTTAAAGATAAGGGTTCATGTTCTCTCCCAGTCACTGACTTGTTAAACAGGCATGGGTGAATAATTCTCTTAGTCTTGGTTGCTGATCAGAAAAAATCATGTTCACAGCCTATTTCACTGGCCATTGAAGAATGCTTTAGAAGTAAATAATACCTTGCATCCTTAGGTATTTTGAATATAGAGCTCTAATTCTAGCAGTGCGATCTTTTGCAGAGTTTCAGCCTTCTAAATCCCTTGACTTCAAAGGACTTAGAATAGTATAGTTTTGATTAAAATTGCACTGTTAGTTACTTTGTAGGAGCTAAAGGGATTTCTACCTGAATAATAGAATTTGTGAACCTGCCCTCAGGTTGGCTATAAAATATTGTGAAATGTTATGCTTTGTGGTTGCAATGATATATTGTTTATGTTGGTGTTACTGTTGGCTATATCCTTGCTCATAAGCATGTGATACTATTTTTACTACTTTCTAATGACTTATTTTTGCCAGATGTCCCTGAATGTAGAACAAGGCTATGATGTTGACTAGGCACAAAGCTCTGCAGTTCTAGCAACAACAACACAAGCATGCAAGATTAGCTTACTGAAATCTGTTCATTCTTCATGCTCATAGATATGTTCATGATCATGTTCCAGGTTCTGGCCAAGTTTTCAAATACCATGTCTCCAAAAACCTGTGATTATTGTAACTTGTAACTCACCCACCAAGGAATTCAGAGAGACATTTCAGCTCCACAACATCTTTCAACAAACATTACTTGCAAAGGTCACTCATGATCCTCAATGCTGAGTGGAGGAATTGAACCTGGATTACCCATATCTGAATATCCATGCTATAGTCATTATGAAGTCCACAGTTAACAGGTGCAGTCTTGCATGCTTTATCTTGACCTTCTTGTCTGCACAAGTCTTCAGTGACCTAGGGGAAGTCCTATATTTTACAGGACCTTTTTAAAGGCAAGGGTATAGTTCAGCCATAAATCAAATCCTTTGCATGCTGAAGATCTCAGGTTCAGTCCTTCCAGTTAAAAAGGGATTTCTAGCAGGCCTTGGAAAAAGCTCTGCCCCATTCTTGAGACTTGCTGGTAGCAGGAGTACATCATACTAGCTCAGTGGTCTATGACAGCTTTTTATGTCACCATCCCATTATCTTCAGCAAAATTTAAGCAGCCTGTCAGCTCTAATATTCAGAACTTTTCATGTTCAAAGTGCTTTACAATCCTAATTTCACATCCACAAAAGAGAGATTGTTCACGAAAGCCCATGAGCTATTGTCCTTTTTAAAAAGAACCCAGAAAATAGCAGAATTACCACTATTTCCTATCCTTTTTGAGCCATTCTGTTGTACTTGAGATTAGGAACAATGTCTATGCATTCCAAGTTCTAGGAGGCTTGTTTCCCAGAAGTGTCCATAAAATTGCAACCTTATTTCTAGATCAGGCCACAGCATTCATGCTACCTGGCACGCATTAAAGTAATCTAATTACATCCCATCTTTAGTCTTGAATTTACTCTTTTGTCTTGCATTTGGTGTGACGAGTGACACAAAAGATCTGCCTGTGATTTTACATTTGCAGTAGCTTTCAGTCTGTTACTGAAGGCAGAAGACAACTTTCCTGCATGGTTCCGATATTTTCTCTTGGAATAAATAACATTTCTGTTTTGCCCAGAACAAACCTTCCTCCCAAATGTTTGTTTTAGAGTCAGAGTCTCCAATCGTGTGGGAGGTACTTCATCCATTTCTGTTTTTACCAATGCCTCCGCCCATCACTTACATTCTAGCTGTCCCCCATCAGTGGAAAAATAACATTATTTGAAACAGATATTTTCAGGCTTGTCAATATAAGGGACTCAGTTAGTCTGACAGTGGGCAAGCTATATTGTTAAAAAAAAATGTTGGTTTTGCATTTTTATTTTGAAAAGAGCCTGGCTTATAATGAGAAGGTTGTATTCATTCAGCTTATGTTTGTTCAGTCTAGCATACAATTGCCTTCATTTTTGCTAGTCCCAGAGAAGAGAGCAGAAGGATAACTTAAAGCCCTATAGATTGATAGGGACCCTTATATTTTATACCTTAAGTACACAGATCTTTCACATGTGACATTTCCATTCACAAAAGAAAGAGTCTTTCTTTTAAAATCATCAGCTGTCACTATTTGGGAAGGAAAGCTTGCAGTAGGCACAATAAAGATAAATAGACGCAGCTAAAGGGGTGGATTGGTCCCCATGGTGCTTCTGTATGGCTCTCATGGGGGTTGTCAGTTGTTATACATCAATGCATTGCCTAGTGGAGTGTCTGGTAAGAAATTTGGTAAGAAATTATAGCAATAATAATAGTTCATATCTGTGTAGTGATTTTCAAAATTATCCCAGTTCTACTTATATGATATAAGATATACAATGCAAACACAGAGAAATACACTGACTTCCAATAAGGCCAAAAGCATATATCTGAACATTTGTGCTGCTTGCAAACACCAATGTATAAAATGTAGAAACTTTAGCCATTTATACCAGCCCATTCAAAGACCAGAAATGAATCATAACCAACTTCATGATCAGATCTAAAAATAGACAATGTGTTTTTAAAATGAGCCTATTTTCATGTGTAATATTATGTGGGACATTTTATTATCTGCAGGCATCTATGACTCCTTTTACAATTTGCAAAATATGCTTCTATTAATAATCAATTTGAATGTACACTTTTGCCAAATCATACTTGGTGACAACAAATCACAGAAATCAAAACAGTAATCAGAATCTTGAACCAGACTCAAAGGACTGTTAAGCATGTTAAGGATGATCTGGAGACAGGAATCTGACTGCTAAGGTAACATCCAGAGAAAGAATCTAGATATCTTACATGGATATATCCATGGATACAAGCTAGGCACCCAGTTCAGATGTTGTATTAGATGTGGGATGACTGACCAGCACTTCCTTGAAGCTTGAAGATTTGAACCATCTCTGACGGTGCTTTGAGAGCTATATTCTAGGCACAGGGAAGTGCAAGACTGGTGGAAATGGTTAGAAATCTTTCCTGATTTATCTTTAAAAAGCAATGAAAAGTAACTGTCTGATCATGGATAGACAAGAGAGAAACAAATGATACAGCAGCATATAAACAAATGGGTTTGGTTTAGGAGGAAACTCTAATAAACAACAATCACAATGGAGTCAGTCCCCTTTCCTCAAGCCATAAGAACAGGATATCACTTGATGCATTAGATGTAGATTGATGCATTAGAGAGGATGGCATGGGTATTCCATATGACACTGGCAATGGAAGCTTGAGGTATTTTGTGGATTATATACGGGACCCATTCCAGAAACCATATCTACTACTGCTCAAATGATGTCATTCATATATATAGTTAAGATATATACTTAATGCCTAAAGAAGGCTAACCTGATTCTTCTGGAAATCATAACAGAATGCGTGATTTTGATCCTACCAACACCTCCACCTGATGGCAGGCAATTTGTGCTGACACTCACTACCCCTCAGCATTCCAAAAGTGACCTCAGCCTCAACAGGGCTGGGAATCTCTGCTTTAGACCTATTTCTCTTCTGAAACCGAGGTTCTATTGCACCCCACAGACTGTTTTTGATTGCTGTGACTCCTGTTAATTTTTACTTGTCAAGAATGACAGGACTGATCTCTTTATGAACAAACATGTGGACAAAGGAGACCCAATAGATGCTGTTTACCTTGACTTCCAGAAAGCTTTTGATAAAGTTCCTCATCAAAGGCTCCTTAGTAAGCTCGAGAGTGATGGAGTAAAAGGACAGGTCCTCTTGTGGATCAGAAACTGGCTAATTAATAGGAAGCAGAGAGTGAGTATAAATGGGCAGTCTTCGCAGTGGAAGACGGTAAGCAGTGGGGTGCCGCAGGACTCAGTACTGGGTCCCATGCTCTTTAACTTGTTCATAAATGAAGTTGGGAGTTGGAGTTGGGAGTAAGCAGTGAAGTGGCCAAATTTGCAGATGACACTAAATTGTTCAGGGTGGTGAGAACCAGAGAGGATTGTGAGGCACTCCAAAGGGATCTGTTGAGGCTGGGTGAGTGGACGTCAACATGGCAGATGAGGTTCAATGTGGCCAAGTGCAAAGTAATGCACATTGGGGCCAAGAATCCCAGCTACAAATACAAGTTGATGAGGTGTGAACTGGCAGAGACTGACCAAGAGAGAGATCTTGGGATCGTGGTAGATAACTCACTGAAAATGTCAAGACAGTGTGCAATTGCAATAAAAAAGGCCAATGCCATGCTGGGAATTGTTAGGAAGGGAATTGAAAACAAATCAGCCAGTATCATAATGCCCCTGTATAAATCGATGGTGCAGTCTCATTTGGAGTACTGTGTGCAATTCTGGTCACCGCACCTCAAAAAGGATGTTATAGCATTGGGAAAAGTCCAGAAAAGGGCAACTAGAATGATTAAAGGGTTGGAACACTTTCTCTATGAAGAAAGGTTAAAACGCTTGGGGCTCTTTAGCTTGGAGAAATATCGACTGCGGGATGACATGATAGAGGTTCACAAGATAATGCATGGGATGGAGAAAGTAGAGAAAGAAGTACTTTTCTCCATTTCTCACAATACAAGAACTCGTGGGCATTAGATGAAATTGCTGAGCAGTCAGGTTAAAACAGATAAAAGGAAGTACTTCTTCACCCAAAGAGTGATTAACATGTGGAATTCACTGCCACAGGAGGTGGTGGCGGCTACAAGCATAGATAGCTTCAAGAGAGGGTTAGATAAAAATATGGAGCAGAGGTCCATCAGTGGCTATTAGCCACAGTGTGTATATATATATGTGTGTGTGTGTGTGTGTGTGTGTATATATATATATATATATATATATATATATATATATATATATATATATATATAATTTTTTGGCCACTGTGTGACACAGAGTGTTGGACTGGATGGGCCATTGGTCTGATCCAACATGGCTTCTCTTATGTTCTTATGACCATCCACAATATCCATTTATCCCTCATTGGCATCACTTTGGACTCCCACTCAATGCCATGAGTCTGCAGCAGTAGTTCTGAAGTAGGTTTTTCCACAGCATTTCTCATGTTTAGAGTGAGGCTTTGACCCATCACGTGATTTCCATAGTAACTCTGAATGTTTGTTTCCCAGCATGCAGTGCCCACTGACACAACCATTCCCCCTTCTCTTTTTTTGCTCAAGCATGCATGGTAGCATTGTAATGCAATTGCTATGCAGAAGCACCTTTTTGATTGGCCATGTATGTTACTGCCTCAAGGTTATCCATTTAAATTTTAAATGCATCCCTCCATCAGTGTGAGTGCCTCACTCTTTTATTTTTGTTTGCTTCCCCCTTCTTTTTTTGTCTCCCCATAGCATAAACATGGGTGTCACAAGTGTACATTGAAACTAACACACTCAAGGCCTAGAATCATAGCATCCATGATTCAGAGAGTAGGTCATCTTAGTCCAACTGTGTGCGAAATGCAAGAGATTAACAACCATCACTGCGCCTCAACCACAGACCCCCTCCATGACCATGAAATGGCAAAAAATGGATCCCAGTACAACTTACGAAGTGCAAACACCAGTGCTTCTAAAATAGTAATTTGTGTTCTGAAAAGCCATTTCAGAATTGAATGGTTTTTACAAAGAAACATTAAGTTCCACTTCTTTCCCACAGCCCTGGGTTGACCAGGGAAGGTCTCATGTCAGACCTCTCATATTGACAGTTGAACAATGCAATAAAAAAATAAATAAATGAGAATGCATCTGGAGAAGAGTGAATGAGGTAAGTGGGGCAAGCACACATGAGTGAAACTTGGAATGTATATATGGCAGGTAAATAACTTTCTGGCCTCTAGGATTTCCTGACTAAAAACTGTGAGTTCGTACCCAAGATTTAAAAAAACAAAACTTGTGGAAACAGTAAGAAGGAGAAAACTTCAAGTCTTAGCCTGGTGAGAAAAAAAATCTACTGTGGAAAATTTCACATAATGTGCAGATTTAAAAACATCAATGTGCAGAATTTCACTGCTTCAGGAATGGTCTAAGTGCTGTAATCCACCTTGCCACTGGGGCACTGTGTATCCCTGTTCCTGAATCATGAATGATTCTTACTGATGCTCAGGAGATCCTTGCTGAGCTTACATCACTTAAACATAACTGTGGCTAAATACATTTCCAGTAAAGGTAGTTCTTGCATTATGACTGCATCAGCATGATAGCACATACTCTGAACTGGGATTAGGTTAGGATTTACAAATCTGCAATCTGTTGCTGCAGGGCAATTGCTTTAGGGCTGAGTCACACAAGATAATGGATAAAAGAGCAGAATACAGTAGATGGACTGTAGATAAATAAACAAACCACATGTTGTTTATTTTAGTAAGGTGCAGACAATAGCCTAAGGAATTTACTTACATATTTTACTGAAAACATTTGCACACTGTCTTTCAACCTGGCAGGACACCCAAGGATGCTTTGTTTGCTTCCGTTCTCAGTACTAGAGTGTTCTCAGTCTGAGGCTTGAAAGAGCTATTCTTCTGGCATACCTTAATGCCATATCTTGGGGATCAAAAGTCTCTAAACAGATATGCAGATTAGTATTCAAATGACCTGGTTCCAAAGCATGCTTCTTGCATGGCTCTGCCTGCATGTATTATTAACAAGACAGCAAAGCTTAATAAAACCCATTCATTACAGTTAGGAAGATGTTCTCATTCTTTCTGTTTAAGCTTGAAATAGAATTTCCTAGCACTTACTGTGACTGTAATAAGAGAACAGTGTCCATATTTCTAGAACTTGTCATGCTAAGTAGTTTGAAAGAATGGGAGAAAATTTATTAGTATCAGTTGGAGTTCCTGCTTTGATTGGTTTTATCAGTTTTGTTAAGGACTTTCACATTTAGAGATGGACTTTCCAAAGGAAGCATGACCTTCAATATCCAGAAGCAGTAAATCTCTGAATATTAGTGCTGGGAGGTAACAATGGGGAAAGTCTTAACCTCTGTGCCTTGTTAGGTAGCCGCAGTGTGTAACAGGATGGTGGATAAGATGGATAGCTGCTTTGATCCAGCAGGGTCCTTCTTATTTTCTTATCCCTTCTTTCCCAACCCTTCTCTATATGGAGGGTACCAAATGAATCCTCCTCCCACAGCACCCGAAGATTGATGCATACAACATTCTCAGTGCAAATGAGGAGCCATTTTCCTCATTCAGTAAATACAGCATTCAAGGATGCTATGTATGTCTGTGCTCTATTAAGCTCTTAAGAGTGAGTTATACTGCCTTTTAAAACAATAATTTGCTTGGGCTATTTTATCTCTGTTTCATTAATTTTTTTTTGTTTAAAAATGTTTTTTAAAGGGCTCAGGAAGATTCAGGCACCTGTGGACTGTATTTATTGCAGTGATGGCCAGATCTTGTGACTAATGGTGCATCAATTAATTTTCTTAATTTTTGTGAGTGTTTTTGTTTCTGTTCCCTCCACCCACCCCAGCCTAGGGACATTAAAACACATGTGGGCTTTGCTTATCTGTTTTAGAGTACATCCAAATGTACATGGCTTAAGTAAACCTGTGGCTGATCTACTTTCACCCCATTTTAATACAACTGACTGTGAAGAATTGAGCTTGAGGAACCCATTCTTTTTGGTTTGCAAGTCAGAGGCTTTGTGTACAGCGTCCATTGGCACAAGGACTAGCCAATCATGAAGCTGATTTTTTAAAGTGGCCAAAAAAATTCACATATGTCTAACTGGGTAATCCTGCAAGCTGTCTGAATTTTTTTTAAAAAATGGACAGAGAAAGGGCTGAAGAAGAAGGGGGAAATTAGCTTTGTCATATTTCTTTGCAATAAAACATTCTTGTGCAATATTTTACATTGTCAAAAGAGAGGTTAGTTATAAACAACCAATGGCAGGGAAGTATCCCAGGGTAAGCAAGAGCATTTTATCCTTATGGAGAGTGGGTCAGATCCAGCAGTGCATGAGAGGCAAAGAAAATATAGTTAGTGCAATTCCACAAAAAGGAGAAGAGAAGACAAAAAGAAAAGATGATGATGATGATGATGATGATGATGATGATGATGAAGAAGAAGAAGAAGAATAGGATTTATACCCTGCCCTTCATTTGATGTCGCAGAGCACTTACAATATTTAAGGGGTAGTTTGCACCTCTCGCTTTTACTAACAAATGCAAGAATTTGCTCTTTGAAGATAAAGTGCCTCCAGGGATGGTTGTCAGGGATGGTTCTCAGGCCTGACCTCAAGGAAGGAAACCACAAGAGAGATAAGAGATTGCCGTGTGATTCTTCACACGTGAATGTAGCATTGTTTAGAGAATGTAGCTTTGTTTAGAAAATGCTTTGATGTGTCACCTTTAAGTATGCCTTTCACTGTTACTATGTATCAGTTCCAATCCTCAGCTCAAACCTGGATTATCAAATAAATCATACTTTGTTTCAAATCAAGGACTGATTACTTTGAGATCCACACACTTGACATTTTGGAACTGATCCCATATTTGGAGTTTATCTGAACCGGCCACTTTTAAGCAGATGGCTGAAAAGTTCCGGATAACAGAGAACCCACTGAACCCTTTGGATTAACTGGAGTGAAAACTCTCCCCTGGCACATCGTCGGGGCATGGATCCCCACTACACATCCAGGAGTTATTCATCACCCCGCGGAAGTGGGAGCCACGAACCTCCACCACCCTGATGGATGAGACTCCGGCACGCCACGAGACCCTCTTAACGAGGCCGAGCCAGGGGGGAAAGAGCGGCAACCCTGGGGGAAAAGGAAATGACTGCCCGGATCGGGAGGACAATGAGAGAGGAGAACCAACGTCAGACGATGACCGGGGCCGCGGATTGAAGTCGGAGGAGGAGAATGGGAGCCCTCCCAAGGAGAAAGATATTCTAAAGAAAGTGAGGGGGGAAATGGCGACCATGGCCCAAGAACTGCGGGACGAGATCCAGGCGAACGCCAGGTTCATAGCCTGGGAAGTACAGCGGCAGATCGACTGAGTGCGGCTACGAGATTTCGGGAGAAGTCCACCAGCTCCCCCCACACCGGCACCTCTGCAGCCAGCGCCTCTGCCGCCCATGCCCGCTCCACCTGCCCCAACGGCCCCAGCAGGCCTGCCAGCAGCGCCGGCTCCTCCAGTGGTCCCGGCCCCACCCGGAGGACCGGTGCCCGGGCCTGGGCTCCCAGGACCATGAGACTTCGGACGGAGTCAGGAAATGGATGCCACCTTTGACGGCAACCCTGAGGAGGTAGAATACTTTGCCATACAAGCAAACAGCTACATGCACTACTGGGGGAACACTTTCCCTGACGACCCGAGCAGAGTAGACTACCTCGGATCCAAACTGAAAGGGGCCGCTAGACACTGGTACGTGAGCCTGTACGAAACCCAGGGCCCCAAACTGGATAGTGTGGTCGGTTTCCTACAAGCCCTACTACTTCAGTATGAAGACCCTCTCCAGGATACCCAGGCCATCACGGCCCTGCGAGATATGCAAAAAGGGTCAAAATCGGTGAGAGAGTACACCGCCGACTTCAGGGCACAATGCGCCAAAGTCTGCGGCTGGAGCGAGATGATGAAGATCGAGGTGTACCAATGTGGCCTCAACGCCAGCCTCCTGGATCGCGCCCTTCAGCAAGCTCGCCCTACAAAGCTGGTGGGTTGGGTGCAGCTGGCAGGAGAAGTAGAAACCAACATGAAACACATGGCCCTCTAGCAACAACTGCAGCAAGGTGGAAAGGGGGGACGTGAGGCTCGGCAAGGAGGCAAAACTGATGGAAAGAAGGGAACGACCCAAGGGGGAACCCCAAGCCCAACACAGGTTGCAAGTGCTTCCGCTGTGGTGACCCCGACCATCTTCCTGCCAACTGCCCGAAGAAGCCTCGAGTCCCCCCCTTAATTTGAAACCGACAGTGGCGGGGCCAAAGAAGACCCCCATCAAGCCGAAGGAATCGAGTCTCAGTAGCACCACAACTTCGATGGTGCTTGACAAGGATACTATAATTTTAGACAACCTGAGTGAGGAGTCGTGGGGGATCAAGCCGGTGGAAAATGAGAGCGACCTGCACTGAGAGGTGCCGGGAGGCAGGTCATGGATCTAATGGCACTGTTACGGGTGAGAATAACTGGATCTTTATTCTTTATCCCTTTGACTTTGATAAACCTGAAGCTTATCGCTTCATGCACACCCGAGCTCTGATTGACTCGGGGTGCACGAGAGAGATTATCACCCCAAGATTGGTGGACGCTCTCGGACTTTCGCGATCGCCCCTACCCCACCCAATCCAGTTCAAGCAGATGGATGGGTCAATAATGCGAGGAGAACCCTGCATAGAGGAGACTCAGGGATTGCCGGTGGGGATAGATGAGCATTGGGACGTGGAGGTCTTCGTGATCACCCCCTCCTCATCATTTGAAGTGGTACTAGGGGTTGGGTGGCTGGCCAGGCACCAGCCGGACATACAATGGTAGACGCAGACCATAGACTTCACCAACAACCGGTGCAAAAACCACTATTGGTCAGAGAAGTGGGGACCCAACTCACCCCCCAGGAATGAAAAAATGTGCGTGTCAGTGGAAGAGATCCAATCTGTTCCCCAGGAGTACAGGGACTTGCACAGGGTGTTTAGTGAGGAGGAGGCAAGCGAATTGCCCCCGCATTGAAGCACCGATTGTGCCATCGAACTCATCCCTGGCTAGGAGCTACCTAAGGCCAAGCTGTATTCGATGGGGTGGGCAGAGAAAGCGGAACTGCAAAAGTTCATAGACAAAAACCTAAAGAGGGGCCACCGCTCCACATGCCGCGCACGTCCTTTTCTAGAAAAAGAAGGATGGGAGTCTTAGACTTTGTACAGATTTTCACGGGATAAACGGGATTTCGATGTCAAATGCTTACCCCATCCCCCTAATCAAGGATCTGCTAAGCACTGTCTCAGAAGGGTCCATCTTTACCAAATTGGACCTAAGGGATGCTTACTTTAGGGTGCGGATTAAGGAGGGGGATGAGTGGAAGACCGCCTTTAACACTCCAATGGGACAATTCAAGTATCTCGTAATGCCGTTCAGACTATGGGGGGGCCCAGGGGTGTTCATGAACTTTATCAATGAAGTCCTAAGAGAGTACCTGTACAAGGGGGGTGGGGTGTACCTGGATGACATCATTATTTATTTGAACGACTTACCCTCCCATGTCCAGTTAGTAAGAAAAGTGCTCACCACTTTATACAAGCACAAGCTGTATGCTAAGCTGTCCAAGTGTGAGTTTCACAAAAAGGAACTCGACTACATAGGGTTCCGGGTTTCTGGGAAAGGATTGGCGATGGACCCAGCCAAAATACAGGCGGTGCTGGACTGGGAACCTCCAAGGACACGTAGACAGCTCCAATCCTTCCTCAGGTTTCCAAATTTTTACAGGAGGTTCATTCAGGGGTTCGCCCAAGTAATGCTGCCACTGACAGACTTATTAAAAATCAAAGGGAAGGTCCCCGAAGCGAAAAAGTCCAGAGCTAAATTGAAATGGTCCCTGGCTTGCCAGAAAGCCTTTGACAAACTCAAGCACTTGTTTACTAGTGAGCTGGTCATAACACACACGGATGAGCTTAAGCCCTTCGTGGTTCAATGCGATGCTTCTAACGTGGCCATAGGAGCAATATTAATGCAAAAAGATTCAGAAGGGCAGTTGAGACCATGTGCTTACATTTCCAAGAAATTCTCCCATGAGCAGCGCAACTGGTCGGTGTGGGACAAGGAAGTATTCGCAGTAACTTTCGCATTGAAAACATAGCAGTCATGGCTAGAAGGGGCTAGAGTGCCATCTTGACCGACTATAAAGACTTGGAAGCGCTCACCGGGCACAGAAAACTGACTGAAAAACAGATCCAGTGGGCGGGATTCTTTGCTAAGTTTGATTTCACTCTCAAACATATTCCGGGGTCGAAAAACTTTCAGGCAGACTGCTCTCAGAACCTCCTGTGAAATCTCCACTCTCCACCTTGGTCTCTTCAGCATGCACATCCTTTATGCTAGACAGGTTCCTTTCCTTGCTAGGAACATCGACAGCCTCTTGCTGCACTTGGGGAAAGCTACACCCCTCTTCCCCTTGGGGACACCCTACTCCAGGGCTTGAGATAGGCTGGTCCTCCCCCTCCTGGGTGACTGCCCTCTCTTCGTCCTCAGTAACCTGGGCTATTTCCCCCTCCCTGGTTGGTGGTGAGGTGGCTTCCTTAAAGTTGCCTTCCTCCCCCCACTTTCCTCTGAGGGTTTGGCTGCAGGTTACAGCATTGATAGAGTACTGGCCAACCAACAAATCCTGGCCCAATAACACTGGAACTGTTTGTTCCTTCATTACCCCACATTCAGAATAGGATTTACCTTCTTGTGGAGCCAAACCCCTGAACTGCTTTCGGGAGTGGTCTGGCCCCAGTTTAAACCTTTTAAATACAGTGGCTTTATAGGCCGCAAAAGTTATCCCCCCATCTTCCATAGGCATGCTGTGATAGATGGCTGAGAGTTCTCCAGTCAGGAGGCTACAGAGGTGAGACATATAGTCCTCCTCTGCAATCCCCCACTGTTTGGCTGCCCTCTCAAAGTTGGAGAGGTATATGGAGGGGTCTTCTCCCTCTTGGTACACTGCAAAGTCCTTGGGGGTGACTTGGATCTCTTTGCTTAGTTCAGCTTCCAGATGTAGCACCTCAAGCTCATGGCGACATTGCTCTTCCTGCTCCCGTCTGTGGATCTCAGCTCTCTCTCTTTCCTCCCGTCTGCGGATCTCAGCTCGTCTCAGCTCCCTCTCTCGTTCCTCCTGTCTGCGGATCTCATCCCTCTCTGCTTGTCGTTCCTCTCTCTCTCGTTCCTCCCGTCTGTGGTCTCGGTCCGCCTCGATACGCATTCTCTCCAGTTCCATCTGTAGCCGCAAAATTGCTTCTGACTGGGTAGGGGGCACTTTTGCAGGTGCCCCTGCATGCTTATGATACTCCAACAGGAGGTCTGTCATATCTACTACAGTCATGTTGTCACACTCCAGCTTGTGCTTTGCACACTCTTCCTGGAGCTGTGGCTTTGTCATCTCCAGGATTTCCAGCCTCTTAGCACGCTCCATCCTAACTAACTAAACTTTCCCTACTCCAGTTGACCCGAAAATAAAACAAAACCGCTGTTGCTTCCTCTGGGTGCTTGCACATATAAAAAAAAACAAAAATGCCTGGCCAATCAAGTTCTCTGTTTGTTCTTATCCCACCGCTGCCGCCAAGTGTGACGGAACCGGCCCGATTCTGCCTTCAGACCCGGTCCCGTCAGCTCCCTATTGAGTCGCCAACTCCTGGAGGGAGCTATTTCTCCTCCTGCCCCTTGGGCGCGCTGCCACCACCTGCTCAGTCCCGGGGTTCAGATTGAGAGGAACAGGACTCCCAATCCCCCTCTCCAGCTGTGAGGCCAGGCCTCAAGGTCCTCTGCCACCCTGCACTTGGGTTTCACAGAGACCTCAGCACTTCTTTGGGGCACCCCTGGAGGATTGGCACCTTATCCAACTGCATGCCTTCTCCCTTCCCCGGGGCCCCCTTCTCAACACAGCGTGGTCTAAAGCGGTTTGGGGATCTATGTGGTACAGAGATTGACTGCCAGCATTTAAACAGTAAAAATATATTTATTTAAAAAGAGAAAAAGATAGGAACAGAAAAACAAAACAAAAACAGTTGCGTTTAAAAGGTTAGCACAGCACAGCACACGCACAGCAAACAGCCTGACAAACAAAATGTGTTATAAACGCGTCCTGCTGGCCCTGATCTAAACTTGCCCTGTCTTGTGAATTACTTACTTAGTCTGCCTGCCTGGGGCCTCCCAGGCAGGAGCCTCCATTGCTCACCACATGCTCGCTCGAGCGCTGGCTTCCAACTGCCCTTCTCTGCCTGCTAACACACATGCCAAGAACAAAAGCACTTCCTGCCTCTCTAGGAGATTTTCCCCCTAGCGTTGTTGGTTTGGCTCTGGAAGGGAGGGGGGGAGTGAGGGGAAGGCTACAAAGCCTGCTGAGGGATTTACTGACCCCTGCCAAATGAAGCACCACCACTGACTAAAATGGCGTTTCTCCACACGCTCTCCAGGCTGCCACAGCATGAAAGCCAGCAAGAGGAGGTGGTAGACTCCCTCATCCCCCTTCAGCTGTAGCGAGAGTAGTGACCACCCACTCAGGGAAAAAAACAGCGGTGGAGCCATGGGGGGGTAATAGACTGATTGTAGAGGCTGAGCGCAAGGGAGAAGAAAGGCCAGAGGGACTCCTAAAAGGGGCCGGAGGGTTTTGGTATCTGGTTGGAAAGCTTTACGTCCCAAAAACCCTTCACTGAGAGGTTTTACAGCACTGCCATAGTAGCAAAATATCTGGTCATTTTGGGTATGTGAAAATGCTGCACGTGGTCAATAGAAAATTCTGGTGGCCACACATGAAAAAGGACATTTCCAAATTTGTGGCCTCATGCCCGGTCTGTATAATGATGAAAAAGTGTGGGGGGGAAGCCGCCCGGTCTCCTCCAGCCAACCCCTACGGCTGAGCAGCCCTGGTCAGTGATGTCTATGGATTTCATAGTGGAGCTACCAGTGTCCCAGGGCCGAACTGTGATTCTAGTGGTGGTGGACACATTTTCAAAGCAAGCACACTTCATTCTTTCAACACGTGGTCAAAGTCCACTCATTCCCAGACAAGGCCATTAGCGACCGCGGGCCATAGTTCGTTGCCAACTTCTGGTGGGAGTTTTGTAAGTTGATGGGCATGGAGCAAGGGCTGAGCTCTGCCTATCACCCACAGACGGACGGGCAGACGGAACGAGTTAACGGCCTTCTGGAACAATATTTGTGTTGTTATGTGAACTATCAACAGTCAAATTGGATGGAGCTGCTCCCCTTCGCTGAATACAGCTATAACAATAGTCTCCATAGCTCCACGAAGGCCACACCGTTCAAAATCGTGAACGGCTATGAGGGAAAACCCTTCCCCCTACTACCCAGCAACAACGGGGCTCCACCCACTACTTGCCAGCAATGGTGGGAGACTCTGGGGAAGGGTTGGGCAGTTATCCAGGACAACTTAGAGATGGCAAAAAGGGACTACAAAGCCCAGTTTGACAAAAAGCACTCCCCAGAGTGGGATTTTAAAGTGGGGGATACAGTGTTCCTGTCCACCAAAAACTTGTCATTGCCACAGACGTCTCGGAAGCTGGCTTATAAATACTTGGGTCCTTTCAAAATAAAGAGAGTGATAAACAAAGTAACGGTGGAACTAGAACTGCCTAAATTGTTTAGTAAAATCCACCCTGTTTTCCATTGCAGCCTTCTTTGGAAAGATCCAGGGGCTACGACTTGGCACCCCCACCCTCCAGAGCCCAAACCTATTCAAGTGAAGGGTCAGAGTCATCATGAGGTGCAGGAGGTGCTGGATGCCAAGATGAAGAAAGGGGTCCTATATTATTTGGTGCCTCCCAGCTGCGATGAGTGGGTGAAATCCTCAGACCTCTGGGCTCCCCTCCTTCTCAAAAGATTTTACCTACTTCACCCAGACAAACCCCTAGCACGAGCTTAGGGGGGCAGTATGTCGAGCAATGTGAATCTTTCTTTCTATAATCTAATGCTAATGAAATATTGCCATTGAATGTGTCTGTGAAGCTTCATGACTGTTACTAACCAGTCAAGATGGGCACATCAAAGCAGGGAATATTTAGGGGGTAGTTTGCACCTCTCGCTTTTACTAACAAATGCAAGAATTTGCTCTTTGAAGATAAAGCACCTCCAGGGATGGTTCTCAGGCTGACCTCAAGGAAGGAAACCACAAGAGACATAAGAGATTGCCGTGTGAATCTTCACATGTGAATGTAGCATTGTTTAGAGAATGTAGCTTTGTTTAGAAAACGCTTTGATGTGTCACCTTTAAGTATGCCTTTCACTGTTACTATGTATCAGTTCCAATCCTCAGCTCAAACCTGGATTATTGAATAAATCATACTTTGTTTCAAATCAAGGACTGATTACTTTGAGATCCACTCGCTTGACACTAGCAGATACGTAGAAGAATATAGAAGGCACTGAGATACCTGCCCAAATGGTTTACAATCTGAGTAACAGACAGAAAAATACAAGAGGAAGAGAGCTAGTGCAGCTTAAGAGGCTAACAGCACAATCCTAAGGAGGGGAGGGCAAAGTGCTTTGGAAGCGAACTAATTGCTACATCGGGGTAAGTGTGAGTTGCGCCATTCTAAGTTCCTCCATGCCAGCACAAATGGGAATTACACCCGACTACGGCCACCTCAGCATATGCCCACCCATGGCTGCCAGCAGAGAGGTGCTGCACTCAGCCTGCAGCACGACTGGGGTGTAGGCAGCCATGCTGGCATTGTTGGGGGTGGCCCCTTGGGCATGGCTAGCATTAGTTGGCATCCTAAGACCTTTCAGCCTGGGAATGCCCCCCACAAGAGATGTAAAGTGGGGTAGGGCGGTGGGGTAGGGCGGGATATAAATCGAATAAAGTAAAGTATAAAGTAAAGTAAAGTTACACCAAGGAAAATGCTGGCATATCCCATTGACGAGGGGTCCCCAACCCCCGGGCTGTGGACTGGTACTGGTCCATGACCTGTTAGCAACTGGGCCGTGAGTTGTATAATTATTTTATTATATACTACAATGTAGTAATATTAATAAGACAACATTGGATTTATATCCTGCCCTCCACTCCGAATGTCAGAGTCTCAGAGGGGCTCACAATCTCCTTTACCTTTCTTCCCCACAACATACACCCTGTGAGGTGGGTGGCGCTGAGAGAGTTCTGACAGAAGTTGCGTTTTGAAGGACAACTCTGCAAGAGCTATGGCTGACCCAAGGCCATTCCAGCAGCTGCAAGTGGAGGAGTGGGGAATCAAACCCGGATCTCCTAGATAAGAGTCCATACACTTAACCACCACACCAAACCAATAGAATCATAGAATTGTAGAGTTGGAAGGGACCTCCAGGGTCATCTAGTCCAACCCCAGGCACAATGCAGGAAACCCACAAATACCTCCCCCCAAATTCACAGGATCCTCATTGCTGTCAGATGGCCATCTAGCCACTGTTTAAAAACCTCCAAGGAAGGAAAGCCCACCACCTCCCGAAGAAGCCTGTTCCACTGAGTTACCACTCTAACAGTCAGGAAGTTCTTCCTAATGTTGAACCGGAAACTCTTGATTTAATTTCAACCCATTGGTTCTGGTCCTCAGGGGTCATTTTGTTGACAAATAGGTGGTGGAGCTCATCCAGGAATTGTTATGCAGCTGCACATACTATTCAATGGACAAAGAGGTGGAACTTTTGGTGGTGGAGGCTGCACAGTGAGGGCACTTAGAAATTACTGAGTGAGTGTTTTGACTTGCAAGGAGGAGAGCAAAGTTTCTCCTCTGTGGCTAACCTCTCCCGTTTAAAAGTCCCAAAAGGTACCCAACCCCCAGAGGCTCACCGCTCAAGGGTGGTCGCACATGGACAGGTAAGTATGACTGCACACCTCAAACTTGCCTCCCCCCTCCCCTTGCTCAAAGCTGGGCAGAGTGACAGTGTCTCCAGCACTTGACTTGGGCAGCGAGTTCAGGCAGGGGGCAGTTGCCACGGCCCCTACATGCCACTGGAAGGCCCCCCTCCGTCTGTCCTCTGCCTTGGTCCCACCCCTGGCAGGGCACCAGATGGAGGGGGGTGGTCTGGCAGCTGCTCTGATGCCTGTGGGGAGGTAGGCCAGAGACTGTCCCTTGCCAAAATACAGACTCACACTGCAGCTGCCAGGGCTAATGACTTGCAAGCACTCTGGGAACCCCTTCAGGTGCTCTTGGTCTCTGTTTTCCAGGTGGGAGCTTTTGTTTGTGGAAATTCACCCCCCCCCCCCACTCAGTCAGCTTTTCCTGCCCTCCTCTGTAAGTGGAGCATCACACCCTGCAAGACTGTCCAAGTTGTACCTGGGATGCTGTTGCACTTGGTTCCAGCACAATAAAGTCTGAGATATGCCCTAATTTCTTTCTCCTGCTTGGTGTTTGCTGAATGTTCCCTGTGCCCCTCTCCCTCCTCACCCCCTCTGCCACTCTGTCAGTAGGCTCCACGGGGGAATGTCTTGGAGGCCAGGCTCGCTTGTTTCAGGGGAGGGGGAGGATGGTAGGAACCTATGAGCTGCCTTGCCATGAGGCTGGACAGGGGAGTGGGAAGAGACTATGAGCCACCTTGCTGTGCAGCTGGATGGGGGATGGCTGCCAACCCCACAGGGCTGTTGTGCTCATGGCACAACCTTCAGTGGGGGGGGGCTCTAATGGAATGGGAGCATGGCTGGTGCCTCTTACTCTGTGTTCTGTGGCCCCAGGGGCAGGAGTTCCATGCACACAGCAGGGGGCATCACAGTGACACGGAGGGTCTCAGAGGCCATGTTGGGGGAGCCTTAGCAGGGGGCAGACTTCTATTCTTCACCGGGTGAATGCCCATGTCCCATGCTGGCATGCAGGGAAAGCAGATGACTTTGACGCCTGTCTGTAATGGGCACAGTTCTCTGTCAGGGGGCGGGGTGGGAGGGGCAAAGCTTCTCTGGGGCTGCCTCTCCCCACTCCTGAGTGTCATGTGCAAAAGCGCCTGCACCAGACTGTCCAATCCAGTAGCCTAGGGATACCCCACCCCTCCTGCTGCCTCCACCTTGGCCGCTAGCTGGGAGTCTGCACTCCAGTGGAGTTAACATGGTGACAGTTTCACATGCAGCAAGCTATGCTTCTTCTCTCCCCCCGCCCCCGCCCCCAAATGCCCAAGTGTGCCAAAGTCCTTAGGAAGTGGACTAGCGGCACCTCACTTGAGCCCATATTCAAGCAGCCAGTCTCCATGTAAGTCAGGATTTGGCTGCCTGAGACTTAGTTGTGATCCAGGAGGTCATTGGGTTAAATTTCATCTCAGCTGCAAAATGCCCTAGGTTACTTTAGAAAAGCTGCTTTCTCTTTCCACCACAGTTCTCAACAGCAGTATGACCTACAAATCAGTGGTATGCTCTCCTTGCAAAAGGTCCCAAGTTCAATCACTGGCAAATAGAGGTTCTCTGGTAAAAGCTGAGCTGTTGGAAAAGACTTTTCTGTGCCAGAGATCCTGGAGAGCCAGTGCTAGACAGAGTACAGTGCATTGAGCTAGATCAGGAATGGGGAACCTTTTTTCTGCCAAGGGCCATATGGGCATTTATAACATCATTTGCGGGCCATTAAAAACTATCAACTTAAAAAACAGTGCTCCGCTGAGGAAGAATGATTCAGGCCAGCAAAATTAATGCAAATAATTGTTTTTCTATTTGAAGTCATGTGGGGAGAGCCTAATCTGGCACACACGCACACGGCCCACAGCCCTAGGCATAGGTCCAGGGCTTTTTTGTAGAAAAAGCCCAGCAGGAACTCAGTAGCATATTAGACCACATCCCCTAATATTAGCATATTAGGTCACACACTCATTAGCATATTAGGCCACACCATCTGGGATAATCAAGTGCAAACTGAACTGTGACAGTAACTTTTCTAGGCCATGCAGCAATTCTGGCCGGCCAACCAGGCCCCGGGGAGGCTGCCGCACAGCACATCTGGGCCCTGTGATCCCTGCCTGGCCCTGGGGAGGCTGCTGCACAGCGCAGCGGGGCCCACAATCCTCACTGGCCAGTCAGGCCCCAGGAAGGCTGCCACATGGCTTGGTTCAGTCCAGCATTCCCCGAGGGCCGCACCAAGTGTTCTTGGGATGTAGGTTCCCCACCTCTGAGCTAGACAAACTTCTTTGATTGCTGAATTATTTTGTCAGAGATGCTTTAGTCTTGTTGAGCACTATATTGAAGAATATATCTTTATCCTTGTGAGAAATTCTAGGCTAACACAATAAGAATAATGTGATGGGGTTTTTTTGTTGCTGTTGTTTCAGTTCAGTGTTGAGAGGACAGCAGAACCTGTACAGCCAAGAACAATCCTAACGTTTCCCCACATCTATGGCCCAAAGCCAATTGTGACATCATCAGAAATTGTTAACTACACTGATTACACCTTGAAGACAACAGAAGAAATAACCAAGGGGAAACCAACTGCTCTAGATGAGAAAAGGATAAACATACGAGTCAATGAAGAATTAGTTCTCCCTCAAAATGGTATGCAGCTTGCCAAGCCATATATTGTTGCTTCCTACTAAAATTAGTGGCCGCACTGAATTTCCTCTTTGGCTAATCCTAGCATAGATGTGTTCAACTGGTAAGGTAATAAACCTTACTATAGCTTAGATTTAGGTGTGGGGTTAACACTATCAGTTTAGAGCTTCACTGCAAATATTTGACCTATCAAGCCTTTTAACAGTATTTGATGTTGAAACTTGGAGCCTCAAGCAAATTCTCTGTGTAATTGGTCACATCAGAACACACTTCCACCTGATGGCTCATCACCCTTATTGATTTCTATCCCTACCCATAGTCATCCTTTTAACAATGCAATCTATTCCAGTGACAATACCAATTGTTATGTTGTCTTGGGGTTTTTCCAGCAGACATAGTGATGCTTCTGCATGGTTTATATGTAAATTTATTTTTAATCTGAAATATAATTTTCCAGCTTCTTCAGGGCACAGTGCCAACACTCCAACTACTTAGTGCTGAACCAAGGAAGAAAGTAGTAAAGTTTTTCAATAAGCACTGGGAGAGGATGTTGCCATAGATTGCTAGGCATAGTGCTGTGTATATTCTTTCCACGTCAACATTTTCTTCATATCTGCATTTATTTGCATTCTTCAAACAATTTATATTACCAGGAAATTCTGTTATGAGAGATGTTTTATGAAGAATATGAAGGTGGAGTACAGCAGGTACTGAAGAGCATCAATACTGGAAATAGGTGACCAATAGAAGAGCTGCTGGGATAGTATGGAAGAAGAATTGTGATAGATGCTGAAGAACTTCATCCTTGATCCCTGAAGGGCTTCACTAGCTCCATGTGGGGATCTGAGCCTCTTCCATATAATGAGTTGGACCCAAAGCTTGTCTTCTGTTAGAAGAAGGGTACCTTCACCAGCAGAGAGTGGGAAGGGATTTTCACTGATCCTGCCATCTGATGCTGACTCTCACATCAAACATAGCACTTCTACTGAGTGTTTCCTGGTCACTTTTCCAGGTGGCACATTGGACTCTGACAGGAAGAAGTGTGTGGGGGGAGGATGGTCCATTCTACAAATAATGCTTCATTGATTGTATTTTGAATCTGTCAATATCCATAGGTTTCTAAGATGTTGCCTGCACAAGTAAGGTTTTTCAGAATGTGCAACTATATACTAGGTGCTATATTCTGCTCTTGATTGGTGATCTCATGGATTATGAAATATACATAAGTCTGAATATGTAGCAAAGCAGACTATCAATGATTCTGATTTTCCGGTGATACAAAGTATATCTATTAAGAGCAGTAGAATATCAAATGTGGGCCATTAAACTACTTCCATGAAACAAAAAGTCTTTAGACTTGCAATTCTCAAAGAGTAGTTCATGAAGAAGATATGCACATTAAATGTTCAAAGATAAAGTAGGAGAAAATCCACTGGGATATGCATTTTTCCAAAAGATTATGTGCCTAGGACCAAAGAAGTATTATATGAAGCCATAGTTTGTTTGTTTGTTTGCTTGTTTCCCCTGCTGGGCACTTGGTGCCAGAAGTAAGAGCCCCTCGGGACTTGCTCCCCACCTCACTGGGTAAGGGATAAAATGATCAGAGTAGTGTTATTTCACCAGTGGTTTGTGGGGGGGCTCCCACTTATTCTACACCTCTCATGTCTCTTCATAGTGCCAGACTAGAGTCAAGCTCAACAGGGTCTTTTTTCCCTGCTGATTCCGCCAAGCCCATTCCCTTGGCTGTGGTTTTGCAAGATAGTAGGTAGGGAAAGTGGGAATCTCATTCATCCATTCATGCATATGACTTATTAGATGATGAGTCATTTGGCTACTTAAGTTTTGGGGCAGAAATGCCCCCATATCGAGTTAATGACTAGGGTCAGTTGTCCATGGCTCATCCATGATTTTAAAGACCAATCGCCAATCACAGTATAACACACATGATCCATGATGTTTTGCACCAGATGGTATGTGCATTATCAGAAAGGTAATCATTATGAGATTCTCCACTGAGTGAAGGAAGTGCAAAATTTATTTAAAAACTGAAAATGAAAAAGGAGGGGGGGGGATATGCAACAAAAAAAGAGCTACATAAAAAAAAAGTCTACCATACATTCACCAGAAAGTCAGAATTAGCAAAGATATGCAATAAATATAAACTGACTTAATACAACAAGGCACACCTTGAGATTAGTTTCACCACCCAAATCCTTCTGAGGGGCTGACAATTCCAGGCTTTTTAATAAGCAAGTTCTCCTTGTTCCATTTTTCCCCTGGCTCCAACTGGAAATCCCACAAATTTGATTTCCGTTGCACCAGTCAATTGATGTATCAGAGATCTCAAACCACAATAGTAATTCACTTTTTCCACTGCCACCTCCTTTAAACCCTGTTTATGATATTGAAACCTTACTGTAACATTGACCACCAATGCTTTCTGATCCCGAACAAAGACTAAATCTGGTTTCCTCAACTGATTATCCTCCGTTCTCAAATGGTAAACCTTCCAATCAAGCTTTCTTGCTTCTGCCACAAGCAGCATCTTGTTATGATGCAGAATCCTTAGATTCTGAACACTTAGACATTGCCCCAAGATGTGGGAAAGCAATTCAAAGTGTGCACCACATTTTCTACAGTTTGTAAAGCCATTCTTTAATGCCTCTTCCACAAACTTCCCTTGTCAGAATTACATTCACACAGAGTTTGAGAGCTGTGATTTAGAGATATTCAAAAGGGAGTGGAGAAAATTTAAAGGATATATGGAGAAAACTTGGAAAGTAAAGAAATATTGGACAATTTTTTAGTAGTAAGAATATATACATTGAACTTTAGCAGTTAGAAGTGCCTTTAATATTGATTTTGAATTTATAACCTCGGGGAAGTCAACATTGGAGGGAGGGAGGATGGAAATGTCATATGGGTTAATGCGAGGGAAAAAAAATTAAGAAATAGTTAAGTTTTGTAACCATATGCTACCAATAAATTGTTCAAACACAAGAAACTCAATCTCTTTCTCTCGACCAGAACATTTATGATCACCTCTCCTAGAAATTTCTACTTTCTTTAATTCTGTCTTTCTTTCTTCATTCCTAACCACAGGATAGGCATGCCTCTTATGCTGAGACAAGCCACTTGGGTCTGAAAACCAGACTTACACTCTACACCGGGGTGGACAATGGTAGCTCTCCAGATTTTTTTTTTGCCTACAACTCCCATCAGCCCCAACCAGGATGAGAGTTGTAGGCAAAAAACATCTGGAGAGCTACTGTTGGCCACCCCTGCACTACACAGTTAAACTTACAGGATCACTTCCTTTACACTTCAAAAGATGTATTAGAATTGAATACACCTTGCTATTCCATCTACCACAAAACCTACAACTGCAGGGCTCTTTTTCTAGCAGGAGTTCCTCTGCATATTAGGCCATGGCCCCTGATGTAGCCAATTCATCAAGAGCTTAGAGGACTCTTAGTACAGGACCTACTGTAAGCTCCATGAGGATTGGCTACATCAGGGGGGCATGGCCTAATATGCAGAGGAGCTCCTGCTACAAAAAGAGCCCTGCCTACAAGCATACTGAACAACACTACTCCAATGATGACTCTCCATGTGCAAATAGAGCCAAGAAGGCTTTGAAAAAACTCTCCACAAATCAGGAAAGGAGGAGCATCATTGGGTAGACAGACCACAAACTCCATATTCTCCAGCTGACTAACCCCCCTAACTCTATTCCCAATCATCTCCCCACAATGATCTTCCACATTTCTAAAAAAATAGATCTACTGAGGATGCTGTTAATACTGTTCTTTATACTGCTTTATCGCATTTGGATAAAAAGGGGACGTATGTTAGAATGTTGTTTGTAGATTTTAGTTCTGCTTTTAATACAATATCACCCCATAGATTGTTGTTTAAGCTTAAAGATTTGAAGCTGTCGGACTCTATATGTGAGTGGATTTTGAATTTTTTGTCAGGTCGTTCACAAAGGGTTAAAATGGATGGATATATTTCCTCCGTGAAGATCTTAAATACTGGCACCCCTCAGGGATGTGTCTTGAGTCCACTTCTTTTCACTATTTACACGTCTGATTGTGTTTCTAGCAGTCTGAGTAACAAAATCATTAAGTATGCAGATGATACAATGTTGGTAGGGCTCATCTCTGAGGATGATGAGTCTGCGTATAGGAGGGAAGTTCAACAGCTGTCCCTTTGGTGTAAAGTAAATAATCTTATTTTTAATATAAATAAGACGAAGGAAATTATAGTGGATTACAGGAAGAATAGTTTAGACATCCAGCCGTTGTTTATTGATGGTGTTATGGTAGAACAGGTGACAGAATGGAAGTTTCTGGGAATTACCATGAAACAGAATCTAACATGGGGGGCAAATACTTTAGCTCTAGAGAAAAAGGCCCAGCAACGACTATACTACTTAAGACTCTTAAGATCACTACAACTGTCAGGGAGTCTGCTGGTTGCCTTTTATCGTAGTTCCATTGAGAGCATTTTATCTTATTGCCTCTGCGCGTGGTTTGGGAGCTGCACGGAAGCAGAGAGAAGGGTGCTCCAAAGAGTGAAGAGAAGAGCACAAAAGATTTGTGGATGTTCTCTCCCCTCATTGGTGGATCTGTATAATATGGGATGTAAAAGGAAGATACAAATGATCCTAAGGGACCCTTCACATCTGGGCCATTTGCTATTTGAGATCTTACCGTCAGGTAGACGATATAGAGTGTTGAAGGCTAGGACAAACAGATTTAAGGACAGTTTCTATCCAAGTGCTGTGGTTAGGCTAAATGCAAGGTTATGAAGGATTATCTGTTTTAGATATATTTAAATGGTTTTAATGGTTTTATGAATGTTTATCTGTTTTAGATGTATTTAAATGGTTTTAATGTTTAAATGGTTTTAGATGTATTTAAATGGTATGAATATGAATATGTGTGTTTGATGTGTTGGTATGTTTTGTGGAAGAGCACCTCATTTCGTTGCTCTCTTTTTGTTGAGAACAATGACAATAAATTTATCTACTATCTATCTATCTATCTATCTATCTATCTATCTATCTATCTATCTATCTATCTATCTATCTATCTATCTATCTATCTATCTATCTATCTATCTATCTATCTAATCATCCTCACCCCACATCCAACCTCCTTGCCATCATCTCCCACAATATCCACCATACTTCTTTCTCCCACTAAACCCTTCTCCTAAACTTTACTCAACCAACCTAGATTCCTCATTTCTAGCCAAATTGTCAGTATCTAAGTTAGTTACCCCTTGATCTGCCAATTCACTGGGATCAATCAACTTGTCACAAGACTCATCAGGATTAACCAAAGAGGATCAGTCATGTCCGGTACAAAAATGTCATATCTAGTAATAATTGTCTCTCTTGTTAACACTGGCTCCTTGAGGTCAGAAACCTGAATCCCAACAGACACCTTCTGGGCTGCCAACTTACATAAAATAGGTAGATGTCTATTATCACTTCCAGACCCTGTCAATGAAAGTGTGGTCTTTCACACATAGTAGTAGGGGCATTGTGGGCCAAAGAGATTGCAGGCTGCCATACTGGAGCGTGGCACTGGCTTCCAGCGCCATGATGGGAGGAGGGTGGCAGGGGGGAGGTGATCGTGCCAAAGGAGAGGGCGGTAACGGTGGCAGCAATGGCAGCAGGGGGGTGGGAGTGCGGCACTGGCTTGCAGTCCGCAACGGAGTGAGGGGGGGGAGGATAAGTGGGGGGGGGTGACAGAGTGCGGTGCTGCTTTGCAGCACCACGAAAGGAAGGGAGGGAGGGTGCAAAAGTTTTTTAAAAAGGAGGGGGCAAGGGGCAAATTTTAGCCTGGGGCACTGAAAACCTCAGTGCCAGGCCTGAAAATGGGAGTAGCAAAATCACACTCAGCAAGAGTAAAACTCTGTTGCCTGGTGGAGCCACATGGAAATGGTGATTCCACACTATATGCTACTCTAGTAACCAGAACTATAAATCTTATTCCTGACATTTACCCACACTTCATTGAATTTCTTCACTTTGACATTCAGAGCACTTGGCAGAAATCACATTGCATCACCACCCACCACTGGCCTTCACAACAGCCATAGATTTTTTTTTTAAAAAAAAGACAGAAGTGAATGCCACACATTAACTCTAGAAGGAAGGAGGATTAAGATCTAGATAATTAACATCTATAGAAAATAGTAATGAATTCTTATGATCATTCTTAAAGAAAATAAAACCTTGAAAAATAAATAAGTATTTTTACTGCTGATCTATTTTAGTTTTTCACTATTCTGTGTCAAACTTGCATTTGTTTCCAGTTTTTCTTGAATTTTGACTTTCTATGCAGTAGTCATTAATTTGGAAAATAGGACACTTCTATTGTTATGCCAAATAATTTGCATGCTGTCATTATGTAATGACATCGTTGCATGTTGTGATAGTGCTGTGGCATTACATTATGAAGAGTGCTCCAAATGTGATTAGGTGATACTACTAAACTGACACACAGTAGAGAAATATTCAGAGAGAATTTTTTTCCATAGCAGTTTAAATAGTCCAGGCTCTCAAATTGAAATTTCAAGATATAAAATTAGTGGAGGGAGAACATAAAAATTCCAGTTTTGTCACAACAGTGGGTGGGTGTGCCAAACCAGTTTTGATGAGCTATCAGACTTTACTAAGAGAGCAATCTTAAGCAGGTCTACTCTGAATTCTACTATGGTTTATTCAATAGGGCTTACTCCCAGGAAAGTGTCCTAAGGATTGTGTATAAGTACACTAAATTTATTTTATTTTTAATTTATTTTATTGGATTTATATCCCGCCCTCCCTGCTAAAGTAGGCTCAGGTTTTTCCAGAAATTTCCTTTTGTTTGGAAATAGTATGTTTGGGCCTCAGTTACAACCTTGATAATTCTAGTTAACCCAGAGTCCTGGACAAATCTGAGACAGTTCTTAGTACCATTAATAGCAAGACTGCTCCAAAATATCGGTCTCATTGTTGAAGATGGAACTGTATTTGACCATAGCAAAAAGCAAAAATAAAACAATGAAGCCAAATAGTGCATTTGACTCACGTATGAAATCCTTTCTTCTTCTTAACACAATGGTGTGGATTGCAGGTGGAATGAAAGATGTGTGTGTCACTGAACGCCTGAGTCCTGAGACAGCTGCTGGCTGCAACCAGATCTCACAGATTCACTATTCTCTTGGCTATGACCAACAGAAAGATGTGTTATGTGTGGCTTCCCTTGAAGGTAAGGTGTTTCTATGTCCTTGAATGTCATTGATCCTAGTGAATTTTCATATGGAAAGTACAAACTATTTCTGACTCAGGTTTGGTATTACAAGAGGCTAACAGGCTGGACGAGAGTGACGATTAAATAATGCCATCCTAAGCCAAGTTACACCCTTTTAAGTCCACAGATTTCAGTGGACAGCTTAGAATGGGACTTTAAGATACTCAGTGAATCCAAAGTTCATCCAGGATTTGAATCTAAGATTTCAGGTTTTAAGTTAACTCCAGTTCCATTGGTTCCCTGCAAGCAATAAAATCTCCAAGCCACTAAAAAAACCCTAGAAATGTGAATGCCACCAAGCAGTAGTAATTACAGCAGTTTCCAAAAATACCACTATACCAGGGTCAAACATGAAGCTGGGGGGGGGGGGGGATCAGGTGCCTGGACGGCTCCTGTCAGATCCCCAAGCAACTGGCTGTTGTCTGCTTCCTTTCTCTTGCTTCCTTCTGGATCACAGCTTGCTTTGCCAGGCTTGCTCACTTGCACAGGAGCTACAGAGAAAAACCTCTATTTTCTCCATTGGCTAAGGCTCTTCCCTTGGGGAGGAAGCTGAGGGGAGGAATAGCTGGCTTTTCCAAGCTACTGAACCAAGCCTCTCTTCCTTCTATTGGCTGAGGTTCCTCCCCCTCTTGGTCCCCTGGGGAGGGAAGGAAAGAGCCAGAGCTTCCTTTGCGCAGTTCCCTGGATTGCATGGGAAAGATATAAAGAAAGCACCTTTAAGACCAATGAATGCTACTACTGTTTTAAAAAAAATAATCATATTTGTCTGTGTCCTTTATAAAGCTTATATCTCCACTACCTGGCATTACATTTTATGACACACATGGCCCAGCCCAACAGGGTCTCATTTATGTTAGATCCCATCCTCATAACAAATAAGTTCAACACCCCTGCACTTTATAGCCGACATCTACCTCTTTTGTAAAGGTGTACATCTTTTTTGCGTTAAATCAGAAAACTGAGTTCAGAATGGAATGCAATTCAAGCATTTTTGGCACTGCAATGTTTTCTGGTCATACAGTTTTAATTATTTTCCTGGTCTTACAGTTATGTATGAAATGACAGCAGGAGACCAAAACAATGGCTGTGACTACTACATCCTGGGCACTTGGGTGAGTGGGTCTGGCATGAGAGAGGCCCAGACTGTGCTGAAAAAGAAGCAGTCCCACATCATCTGGGAGGAAGCCCTTCTATTCCCATTAAAGAAGGAGAAGCTATCTGAGGGTGTGCTGACACTCACCTTGAGAAACTGTGACAAGTTCTCTAGGCACAGCATTATTGGGGAAATTAAACCAAGTCTGGCTAATGTGGGGGAGCCATATGGAACAGTGAAGTGGGAGAGGCTGAAAACACCTGACAAGGTAATTGATCAATGAACTTCAGTAAGACTTTATTGACATAAATAACATTCTTAGGATAGGGGAGGACAATATGCTGGGTATAGAAGGCATGGAACCAGACTGGGTCATTGGAGACCAAAGTTTGGTTTCTATTAATGAAAGATACTTCCTTCAGTGAAACAGAACTTTCTGCTTCCTTACTCCTGCTGCAGTCCACTGAATCCCCCCAAATAGTCCTTGTCCCCCAGCTGCAGCATTTGGGGGAGACTGGGCAGTAGTTTGAAGAAGGAGGCAGGAAAGAGCCATTCCACTGTTGGAAGTGTCTAGTATTAATGGAAAAATTAGTCTGGATCCAAACATCGGAGCCCTTAGACTAACTGAAATGTTGACCTTGCATTCCTAACTTAGCGATATTCCTTCAAAAGGACATAATTAGTAAGGGTATTTATATTAAGTACTCTGTGAAAAAGAGGACTGAGCATTAAGAGAGGGAAGGGAGTGCAGTACGTGCTCACACATTGCCTTGTTATATGTTATTTGCAAAATTTGTGTCCTGCCTTTCTGCCCTTACAAAGGCCACCAAAGCAGCTAACAATTTAAAACATATTTAATAAAATCCCATTTTAAAACCATTAAAATCATCCACCAACACATCATTAAAGCAATTAAAAACAATTTTTAAAAACACACAAAACATAAAAAAACAGAATTTAAATGTTGGTGAGGAACAGGCCTCAGATTCAGTGGGAGCTCACAGAAGCACAACTCCTGAACCTGTCTGAGAGTTCCTCCTCCTCCTTCTAAGAGTTCCACCTCCTTGTCCATTGAATAGTATTGTAGCTGCATAACAATCCCTGGATGAGCTCCACCACCCATTTTTTTCTACAAAATGACCCCTGGTGAGGAAGAACATTTGTTAAAACATTAGTTATAATTAATCCTGACAAGATTCAGCTCAGCTCATTTCCATTCTCTCCATTCTTTTAGTGCTCTTTAGAAATGTGGAAGAAGTGTGGAAAAGTCTGTTCTTGCTCAACCCAACCTTTTATTAGTGCAACATGAGTGTCGATCAGCTGTGCAAACTATTCTTTTAATGGTGCTTGCTTGCTGAAATGCTTTGTTCCCCTTCAGTTCTCATGACAGTATTTGCTTGCCTAGGCATTTTTCTTTCCTTTCCTGCCATGGGGCTTTTTCCCAGCAGAGAATGAAGGTTTATGTAGACAGCAAGATAGTGTTACTGCATTTTTTCTTCCCAGCCTTGAGAAGGGTGGGATTTTAGGTGCAGAAACTCAGGCAAAGGCTTGGGTTTGGGCAGGGCTTGAGGCAGCTATCAACCATCTATTCAATCATCAACTGAAAGAAAACAACATAAGAGAAGCCATGTTAGATCAGGCCAGTGGCCCATCCAGTCCAACACTCTGTGTCACACAGTGGCCAAAAAAAATTATATATATATATACATACACACACACACACACACACACACTGTGGCTAATAGCCACTGATGGGCCTTTGCTCCATATTTTTATCTAAACCCCTCTTGAAGGTGGCTATGCTCATCATCATCATCAATTTTATTTATATCCCACCCTCCCCGCCGAAGCAGGCTCAGGGCAGCTAACAACACAAGTCAATACATACATTGTACAGTATTTAACAATACTAATTTAAGAGTTTAATTAAAATTCTATTAAAATTCTAAAATAATAAAATTAATATAAATATGTTGGTGCTATTATACAGATGGTAAGTTTGCTTAGCAGTCTCTCTCTTTAGTCGGTGAAGGCCATTCGGAAAAGGATGGTCTTGCAGGCCCTGTGGAACTGTTCAAAGTATGCTTGTGGCCGCCACCATCTCCTGTGGCAGTGAATTCCACATGTTAATTGCCCTTTGGGTGAAGAAGTACTTCCTTTTATCCATTTTAACCTGTCTGCTCAGCAATTTCATTGAATGCCCACAAGTTCTTGTATTGTGAGAAAGGGGGGAAAGTACTTCTTTCTCTACTTTCTCCATCCCATGCATTATCTTGTAAACCTCTATCATGTCACCCCGCAGTCGACGTTTCTCCAAGCTGAAGAGTCCCAAGCGTTTCAACCTTTCTTCATGGGAAAGTGTTCCAGCCCTTTAATCATTCTAGTTGCCATTTCTGGACTTTCTCCAATGCTATAATATCCTTTTTGACGTGCGGCGACCTGAACTGCACACAGTACTCCAAATGAGACCGCACCATCGATTTATACAGGGGCATTATGATACTGGCTGATTTGTTTTCAATTCCTTTTCTAATAATTCCCAGCATGGCATTGGCCTTATATATAGAATATAGAATATATATATATATATAGAGAGAGAGAGAATATAGTTAGATAACTTCCAGGGTGCTCTTTCCTCCTCTTAAAAAGATGTTTGTGATGGCCAGGACAAAATGCCTCCCATGGCAAATTACTATTCATAACTGGACTAAGAGTTAGTAGGTAGCCAGTTTCACCACTGGAAACAGATGGCATCTGTCAGTTCAGCAGATGGTCTCTGGGAACATAAAATACCAAGAAAGCCAAGAAGCTGCCTGTGCATAGTAACTACTGCAGATAATATCCAATTATATTGAGAGGCTGATAGCGACATTGTTCTGCAGTACGCTCAGCCTTCCTCACAGCCACCCACATAGAGACGACAAGGAAGAAATTCTTTTTTCACTCTGAAAAGAGCAGGTTAACAGGCTCAGAGTGGTGCCCCAGTTATTGCTACAGAAGATATGCAGAGAAAGCTGGGTCTGCGTCATTTGGAGCCTGGGAGAGCCAGCCATTAGTCAGAGAATTTCAACACATCCTAAATCATTCATCAAGAGCTAGAGGAGGAGAGAATGAGTGGGGATGATCAGAGAGAGAGAGAGAGAGAGAGATGCTTTTGTTGTTATATTTCCAGAAATGAGGTTCTCTGGATTGGTTTAAAGATGGCCATATCCCTGCAACATTGTGGAGTGAAGGGGGAGGGAGGGGAGCCAGACTTCTTGTAGTTTGTCTGTATGTCCCTAGAGATGAGCTCACAGCTAGCCTGAGAAGGCCATTCATTTCTGGTGCAGACACAGAATGGTGCTTGCCATGTAATGGAAACTGCAAGCATCATAGGGGATCAAGGCCCCCACATTCTTTCCTGCTGGCTTATTAATAATAAAAGTATAGCTGATGTGCTGGTACATCTAAATGATTCTGACTCTGTGATGTGATGTAGACTCAGTTGAAATTGAGTTGTACATGGGTGGCTCAACCATAAGACATGCAACTGCCTCAGCCAATATATATTAGGAACCATAGAGGAGTACAGAATGGGGGTGGAGGAGAGGAAAGGAGGGAGGGAGATCTGACTCATCAGACACAATCCATTGTAAAATTCTCCCGTACAAGCTCTCTTGGAAGGAATGGGAGTGTCTTGAGCATTATTTCAATGACATTTGTACAGGAGTACATTCTGGTGGGTAGTGCTGCAGAAATAATGGAGAAGATGCTATGTGGACTTCCCGTATTCGGCCTTAGTATTAAGTCATTATGATCTGTAACATCCTTTTCAGAGTCTGATGCAACTGGACTCCATAGCATTAATAGAAAAGTGAAACACAGAATAAACAGGGTGGCAAATCCATCTCTCTGATAATTGGATTTGCAAATAATCATGCATGTGTATCTTGCATTATTTCATCCTTCCCCATCCTTTTTGATAGTTCCTTGAAGCTTGGCTCTCTTTTCCCCAATTATTATGAAATCATTCTTTTACTGATATGAAACAGAGCTCTCCAGAGCATTCAATCAGTTCTGAACAATGCCTTCCATCTCCTGCTTCAACAAAAGCATTATTCCTTACAGAGATTCTAGACAGCTGCTTAGAGGTGAGATTTGGGAGGCAGTTATGACAGCATTCAATTCTTGAGTTGAAGTCATGAGGAAAAAGCCTCATCAGTGATTCTTTTTAATCAAAGCATTTGATTTATTCATTTATATTTCTGTGGCTACGATTTTTTTAAAAGTGAATTTGGGTTATTCCAGGCAGATACCAGTATTACTGACAGCTACTAATATTTAGAAAATTCACTTATGTTTCTCATTGGGGGGCGGGACACTTGCATGTGTCTGAACCATCAAACTGAGTAATCCTTAAGGTAAAATGTCTGGAACCCATCTCATCCCCATAGCCCAACTAGCCCTAGCCCAAGCAATGGGCAGGGGAGTGGGGATAACCATCTCCTTCTCCAAACAACTGATCAGTTCAAGTTAAAGCCCCTTTGTTGAACATCAGCTCACAGTGACCCTTCTGGTATAGCTGGTATTGCAATTTGTAGTAAACTTGGATTTCTGCAACAAGATTAAGTTAAGGCAGTATAATTAAGTTACGACAGTATATAATTGTATTTCTTCTGTCCCTTTTCTGTCCCAATTCCTTTCTGCTCCTTTAAAACATAAACATGCTCTTTCTTCCGCTTTCTCTCCTTATATAAGGCAGTATATAATTGTATTCTTCTGTTTCCTTTTCTGTCCCAATTCCTTTGTGCTCCTTTGAAACATACACATGCTCTTTCTCCCTTCCTCTGCTTTCACCAGTTGACTCCTGTTCCTTTCAGGATGCAATACTGATTTCCAAGGAGAAAAAAAAAAAACTATCATCAGATTATTCTGGGATATGTGCAGAGGGTCTGGTAATAAGAGAATCATCATGCCAGAGGTCAGGTTTGTAAGGTCAATTATTAAGGGGTGACAGGGAATATTAGAAAAATCAATAGCACTGGGAGGGGGGGGGTGTTCACTCAAAAGGCCTATCTTAAAGAAGTGGCAGCTCAAAAATAGCTCTCAAACATGGCCAGGAACTTAAAGCAAAAAATGGGGGAAAAATGGGGAAAGGGGAGTAACAGGCTATACTTTATAGGCAGATTCCACTAGAACTCCCCCCACCCCACCCCACCCCACCCCCAGCCACAATTCTTCAGTTGTTTCATCTACATAGATAAAACTAGAAAATGAACTTTCCATTCTTTTCTTATTCATCTCAGGAGCCTGATACAGGCTATGGAGAAGTTCTCCTTTCTATCAGCTACTTGCCTGCAGCAAACCGGCTGCTTGTGGTACTCATAAAAGCTAAGAATCTTCATTCCAAACAGCTGAAAGAGCTTCTTGGGAAGGGTGAGTGAAATATAAAATATGTATTGGTTGAATGCTGCAGACCAGAGTAAGCTGTGAGTTAGAATGTTTCCGGTTCCTCTCTCCGTTCAGCCATCCAAGGGGGTCTTAGGCAAACCCAGAGCCATAGCCATCCTTCCATGCTACGTAGAACTGCCCTGTTTCCAAGCGGAGCTTCAGAAATACCATGTTGCCATACCCCACATAGCAATGTGCATTGTAATATTCTCCATTTGTCAGCATAACCGCTTATAATAACAACTTTCTCTAACTTCTGCAAATTAAGTCTTTGAATCTCCTTCCTGTGTTCACATGCTGTAACAATGAATATGAAGTGGTTTGAACACTGAATGCTGTTATTCACCTTTTGCCTTTCTTTAAAAGTATCCAGCACAGGGTAGTGGTGGAAAGCGTGATCAAGTCACAGCCAGTTTATGGTGACTGCATAAGGCTTTCTAGTCAAGAGATATTTGGAGGTGATATGCCCTTCCCTGCCTCTATGGAGCAATCTTGGACTTCCTTAGTGGACTCCTGTCCAAGTACTAACCACTTAGCTTTCAGGTTCTAATGAGACTGGACTAGCCTGAGCCATCCAGGTCAGGGCAGATAATGCATATGTACTTAATGCATATAGCACCAAATGTTGGCTGGCAAATTTCAAGTCAGGAGGGCTGTAGCTTAGTGAAAGAGCACCTGCTTTGCTTGCAGAAGGTCCCATGTTCAACACCATGTATGGTTTTATAACAAGTACAATGTGTGTGTGTAATTATATGTAATAGATAAAAGTACTTGCCATAATAATATATGCTATACTGTATGTATGCTAGAGCAATAGTTCTTAATTTAATATCTTACATCCCACCAATCACTCTGTCGAAGAACCTGGGTCCTGCCATTACAGAACTTTCCCAAGAAGGACCTGCATATGTTTACAGACATTTTGTTATGAAATTTAACATTTACAGTAAGTTTTAAGGACATACGAAAATGCAGTAGCATTGTTGGAAGTCAATTTTATTGCGATGGCTTTAATGGATAATCCCTGGCAGGTAGGTCTGGCTGAAGATGGCTCATAACACTTGCAGGTGGACATGGAGACTGAATGCTTTGTGATTGTTATGAAAAATCTGTAACCTACCTAGACTACTTTTGCATCACACTAGTCGTACTTGTACCAGTGGCTGAGAGCTACTGTGCTAGTGTCAAGTCAAGTCAAGTCAAGTTTAATACAGTCAGAGATCCATCCAAAGAGAAAGAAAATAGGTAACAAGTGGTGTTAAAAAAAGTATACAATTGAACTTGGGCACAATACAAAATATTATACATAAAATTTCAGTTCCATTTCTAGTTATAAAACATAAATTAAAATATTTCATAAACATTTAAATGTTTTTTATCAATTAGTTGTTTACGGAGTCTTATGGCTTGTACAGCAAACATTGCAGCCTTCATAGTAATTTCCTGGTTCTTATCCGCTAAAATCTTATGCTAGTGTATGTTAGCATTTACCAATAACCATGAAGATTTTAGGCAGCTAGGCAGAAATGACTAACCAAATGTCATCCCTGTTCCTGCAGATATATCTGTGAAAGTGATTCTAAAGCACCAGTCCCTGAAGCTGAAAAAGAAGCAAACAAAGCGTGCCAAGCACAAGATCAACCCAGTCTGGAATGAGATGATTATGTTTGAGGTGCCCCATGATCTGCTGTGTGCCTCCAGTGTAGAGCTGGAGATGCTAAGCCAGGATGGGGATGGGCAGAACCACTTACTAGGCAAGTGCAGTCTTGGCTTGCATGCCACTGGCATGGAGAAGAACCACTGGGAAGAAATGCTGAGGAATCCCAGGAGGCAGATAGCTATGTGGCACCAACTTCATATGTAGCAATGGTGGTAGAAATGGAGCTTGACCCATGTCCAGTGGACTGGTTTTATGGCATCCTGAGGAAATGGGTCCATCCACAGCATGATCAAGCACAATGTCTGTCTTATTGATGTTTTCCTTTATTATTTCCTGCTTTAAAAAAACATTCTAGGAATGTGTTGGGCAAAGGGGCCAGTCTTTCATTGATTGATACATGGTAAGGAGCAGTTTACAGTTTGTTTAACAACTGCCTTAGGCTGTTTCACACCAGGGATTTATGGTTAATTAACATACTGTTGTTTGTGATAGAGGGATAAAAAGAAAGGCAAAAGCTTGTGGTCTGATTTAAGACATTGCAACACAAAAAACTGCCTTGCTGGATTACACCAAAAGTCCATTCAGTTATTCCGCCACTGACTGGTTATAAATAAACTGATGGAAGATTTTTATGAGGGCCTTAATAATTGTTTAAGACTTCTTAGTGGTAATGGACACATTGGAGATTGGAACACCAGGAGACACAGTTTGGAAAGAAGTATTTTTGCTGAAAAATGAATGTCACCAAACATTTCAGGTCAGAGAAACTTCTCTACATGGATTTCTTTTTTTCACAGCAGGCCTAAGCAAGACAAAAAAACAACAGCAACAGTCTGGACGGTTCAGCATTGGATAGACTTAGAAAACAGAAACACCTTCTGGCAGTGTTTCATTTACCCTGTCAGCTCTCAGATGCATGGAAGTTCTATATTAATGACAAAAGTTTTAATAAAATGCTTCCTTTAGGTAATTCACCAGGGGCTGAGAAAAATGACAGAAGACAAGGGTAGCATATAGGCTGTTGAGGGTTGGCAGGGAGATATGGAGGCTTCATAGATATGGAGCTTATTTTGCATTGATTGCTTGACCTTGGGGCTGTGATATCAATTGTGTATGTATGGACAGCTGAAATATCTTGATCAACTTAAGAGGTCATATCAGGGGAAGCTGGAAGGGAGACCAAGATAACTGTTCCTACAGCACCCATAGCAAAGTCTTCTTTTAAACAGGTTCCCTTTTAGTTGATTTAAATCAGGGGCCCCTGATCTTTTATAACCTGTGGATGCTTTTGCAGCTTTGAAGATGGGGAGTACACATGACGACAATAGCTGCCATGAGGTGCAATCACAAAAGCCGGCTTCATATTGTTGGGAGGTTGCAGGCTAAGCCTTTTCCAGTGACAGAGGCAGGTGTTTCTGAATGGGTACTCGTTGCAGACACAAAAGCAATACCTCCTGGGTTCTCCTGGGTTACACTAAGGTAGAGAAAAGCCAAAATTGGCTCTGTGGAAGAAACAAATGGATGTCAGGGAAATCCAGGGGTAGGCATTGTGGCACCTGTGAGGAATGTTGATTTAAAACATTTTCAAAGCACTCAAAATAGCACAAATTGAAATGTTCAAAAGTTGCAGCCCTCACAAGAAGAGGGTATTATGCCTGGAGGTTACAGAAATAAAGGCTCTATCCCGACCTTTTTGTCATTTTCATCTTATGGAATCTAATGGAAGCTTAATGTTCAGACTGCAATCAACAGATGGGCTGGTCTCTTCAGCTCTTCTTTCAGAGATCTTAGAGCAGCAAACATGAGGCCCTAGTGGACTCCCACTTACTTCCAGCACCAACCAGATCCATATTTGTTTAGCTCTGACAATCAGAATCAGGTGTTCCCACATAATACACTGAACTCACTGTTCTTACCTGTCCTCACTAGGATATCCCTGCCACACATTGAGGAAGAGTGATGGCAGCAGCACAGAGGATGTGGAGGATCTATTTGGATGTTTCCTCCCAGTTACATTACTTATTTTTATATTCATTCTTTAGCCCAGAATGGCTTTCAATAAAGCCAGACAACAATAAAAAGTGGCTTGTAGCCAAGCCCTGTCTATTTGTTGCACTGGTGTCCCCCCCCCCCCTTTGTTTCTATGATGAGATTATCTAAAAATATCAATGACAGATTTGGAAGGGAAAACATGTCCACAATGCATTCCCAGCTATCTGATATGGTAGGTGCCATCACTTCTATTCCCACTGGTGCCTTGTATGAACTGGTTGTATACATAGTAGGGAGCTGTTCCACTGCCAGAGAAATGTGCTTTTCCAAGGTGCCTAATTTCTACACCTTCCCCATTTGCTTTTTGATTCAACAGCACAGAAACAAAAAATGAGAAATGACTAGCTGAATATATCTTTAGGTTGCAATTCTAAACATATTTTCTTTAAAACAAAGTGTGATTGAAATCAAGGTGGACTACTTTTGACTAAATGTGTTTGGTACTGAACTGTAATAAGTACAATTCCTTTAGAGCAGGGGTGTCAAACATACAGCCTGGGGGCTGAATCAGTCCCCTAGAAGACTCCTATCAGGCCTCAAAGCAACTGGCTCTTGTCTGCTTCCTTCTCCCTCTCTCTTGCTTCCTTCTGCATCTCAACTTGCTTTGCAAGGTTTGCTCAATTGCACAGGAGCTACAGAGCAAAACTTCAATTTTCTCTATTGTATATTGTTTTATTATATGTATCTGATTTTAACCTTGTATTATTGACTGTTGTTACCCCGCTCAGCATCTATTTGGAAAGGGCAGGCTATAAATCGAAAATAATAAATAAATAGGTTGAGGCTCCTCCCTCTCCTGGTACCATGGGGTGGGAGGGAAAGAGCAGAGCTTCCTTTGCCCAGTTCCCTGGGTCCCATGGGAGAAATACAAAGAAAGCACCTTTAAGACCAAGTGCTAATGTTTTACACATGCTTTTTTTAAGGTTTTTTTTTTAATCTTTAGTCATGTTTGTCTGTGTTCTTTAAAAATGTTTATATCTCTGCTACCTAATGTTAAATAGGTACACACATGGCAGGGCCCAACACGGCCCAGCCCAGCTCAACAAGGTCTCATTTATGTCAGACCCAGACTTCATAACAGTTGAGTTCGACACCCCTGCTTTTGAGTAACATGCTTTAATTAGCTGTTAGAAACTCAAAAGGAATACAGGTCTGCTTGTTGCCAATGAGCATTATGCATCGGGAAGCTCTCATATACAAGCTTAGCAAACAGAATATGAGAGGTGCAAAACTGCAACAGCTTCCATTTACCTAGGGTGACCATAATGTCTGAAGGCCAGCCAGGGACACCTGGGGGGGGGGGGGAAGGTAGGGGTGTGCGCGCGCGAAGCGTGACGTCACTTCCGGTGATGTCATGCCACCGCCGGAAGCAGGAAGTGACACCACTTCCTGTGACATCATTTCCCCCGCGTCACCTGCCGGAAACGGGAAGTGACATCACTTCCTCTGACATCACTTCCCCCAAATGACATCATTTCCCCCAAATGCCACTGCCGGAAACAGGAAGTGACTTCACAGCACTTCCTGTGACGTCCCCAAAAATCCCCCAAATATCACCGCCGGAAACAATTTTGTTCTCAAATCCTGTATATACTTCATCAGTATATGGGATAAGGCACTTTCTCAACTGTGCTGCATAATGCAGCCTATTTATTTTGTCCTGTTTGCTCTGTTGGCTCTATCTGCGCCACCTTCATCACTTTCGGGGTGTGGATCCCCCAGTGGGGTGGTCTCCCGACTCCCTCCGCCGGCTGTTTCTGATAGCCCTGCGCCCCCTCTTTCATTTGATATGTGTCCCGTGCGGATGCCACCCTCCCGCCGGGAGATGCCGCAAAATGAGCCCCCTTGAGACTTATGGCGGCAGGGCTCGGGGGAAGCGAGCTAGACTGCTGTTCTTTTGAGGGGTTATAGAGTGTTTCGAGCCCGTCCCTGTGGCATTGGTCTCATCGTTGTGGGACCCAGGGGGCCGGCGCAGCGGCCCGCCGAAGCAGCCTGTCACTAATAACACAGGTCGAGATGCAGGACAGGAACCCGGAAGTGACCGACAGGCTGCTTCAGCAGGCTGCTGCGCCGGCCCCCTGGGCCCTACAATGATGGGACCGATGCCACAGGACGGGCTCGAAACACTCTATAACCCCTCAAAAGAACAGCAGTCTAGCTCGCTTCCCCCGAGCCCTGCCGCCATAAGCCTCAAGGGGGCTCATTTTGCGGCATCTCCCGGCGGGAGGGTGGCACCCGCACGGGACACATATCAAATGAAAGAGGGGGCGCAGGGCTATCAGAAACAGCCGGCGGAGGGGAGTCGGGAGACCACCCCACTGGGGGATCCGCACCCCGAAAGTGATGAAGGTGGCGCAGATAGAGCCAACAGAGCAAACAGGACAAAATAAATAGGCTGCATTATGCAGCACAGTTGAGAAAGTGCCTTATCCCATATACTGATGAAGTAAATACAGGATCTGAGAACAAAATTGCACCAGAAGACACAAACACAAAGCTCCCTTACACTGAATCAGTGCTTGGGTCCACCAAAGTCAGTATTGTCCACTCCAGTCACAAACACAAAGCTCCCTTACACTGAATCAGTGCTTGGGTCCACCAAAGTCAGTATTGTCACATAAGAACATAAGAGAAGCCCTGTTGGATCAGGCCAATGGCCCATCCAGTCCAACACTCTGCATCACATAAGAACATAAGAGAAGCCCTGTTGGATCAGGCCAGTGGCCCATGCAGTCCAACACTCTGCGTCACATAAGAACATAAGAGAAGCCCTGTTGGATCAGGCCAGTGGCCCATCCAGTCCAACACTCTGCGTCACATAAGAACATAACAGAAGCCCTGTTGGATCAGGCCAGTGGCCCATCCAGTCCAACACTCTGCGTCACATAAGAACATAACAGAAGCCCTGTTGGATCAGGCCAGTGGCCCCTCCAGTCCAACACTCTGTGTCACATAAAAATAGAAGCCCTGTTGCATCAGGCCAGTGGCCCCTCCAGTCCAACACTCTGTGTCACATAAGAACATAAGAGAAGCCCTGTTGGATCAGGCCAGTGGCCCCTCCAGTCCAACACTCTGTGTCACATAAGAACATAAGGAGGGAGGGAAGGGAAGGGAAGGGAAGGGAAGGGAGGAAGGGAGGAAGGAAGGGAGGAAGGAAGGAAGGAAGGAAGGAAGGAAGGAAGGAAGGAAGGAAGGAAGGAAGGAAGGAAGGAAGGAAGGAAGGAAGGAAGGAAGGAAGGAAAGAAGGAAGGAAGGAAGGGGGAGGGAGGGAAGGAAGGAAGGGGGGGAGGGAGGGGAGGGAGGGAAGGAAGGAAGGAAGGAAGAAAGGAAGGAAGGGAGGAGGGAGGGAAGGAAGGAAGGAAGGGAAGGGAGTGAGGGAAGGAAGGAAGGAAGGAAGGAAGGAAGGAAGGGAGGAGGGAGGGAAGGAAGGAAGGGAAGGGAAGGAGGAAGGAAGGAAGGAAGGAAGGAAGGAAGGAAGGAAGGAAGGAAGGAAGGAAGGAAGGAAGGAAGGAAGGAAGGGAGGGAGGGAGGGAGGGAGGGAAGAAAGGAAGGCCGCCCCCCGCCCCCCCCCCCGCGCTTTCGGCCCCTGTACCTGATTCCAGGGCGGCGGAGAGTCCAGCGGCGGCGAGTCCTGCGGGCCTGCGGCGGCGGCCTCGCGGCGAGGGAGGGAGGGAGCTGCCGGCGCTGGCCTCTGGAGGCCTCCAGGGACCAGCGCCGGCTGCTCTGCGGCTTTCCCGCGGCCTCCGCTGGTCCCTGGAGGCCCTCCAGAGACTCTGGAGGGCCTCCAGGGACCAGCGGAGGCCGCGGGGAGCCCGCGGAGCACCGGCGCTGGTCCCGGAAGGCCTTCC
>NW_026799980.1:203302-223883 GCF_032191835.1 Heteronotia binoei
TCCGGTACATACCTTGGATGTAGGTGCACTTGCTCTCATCCAGCAAACTTGAGCCTGAGCTGCCCATGGCACAGGTGACAACAAGAAGGATGCATGTTATAAATTTTTTACTTGTGATTCGCTATGCAAGGGATTGGAATAGATCTGGTTATTACATATAATGGATGATGAATGAGAGATCTGAGGTTGTAGCCTCTGATGGAATACAGATAAATAGAAATTTAATGAAAGCCACCAGAAGCATAAGAAAAATTAACTCACAAGAGTACAGCACTGCAGTATGATATGAATTGTTAAGAAGAACCAATTAACATTTCTAAAGAGTAAGTCCTGTTGAGCTATCAGAAATTATAGAGACTAAAAAAGCCTGAATCTATGTTTAGGCCAGGATGAGAGGACGTGTTTAATTTCATGATGATGATTGGTGATTTATTATATTTCTAGACCACTATCCCCCACATAGGCCTCAGGGCAGTTACGTTCAATAAATACATCACAGCATTTCTATATTGGGGGGGTAGAAGATAGGCTGAGTTCTAATTTACCATGTTAATGTTGTATGTTCCTTTTGATTTTTTTTTTAATATAATAGTGATTTTCAAATCTGCAACAGTATATCCAGGAAGATTACCCACCACCTCCAGTTCCTAAATATTGCAATTTTTATGTTAAATTTGTTTTCATTGATTCTCTCACATAGGGACTAAACCATTTGTCCTGTGAATATTGTTGAAGGGCATTATTGGTACATAAAACATAGCACAAAAAGGGGCCTGGGATTCAGACCAGACCAGATTTTGGTAGTGTCCCACCAAATACTAACCACAGGTGACTGTGTTTAGCATCCAGGATCTGAAGAGATTGGGCTAGCCTTGGCTAGCTGGGTAGGTCCTATAATAACATTGCCAGAATGCATATGGGGACAAAATGGGTATCTAAGTCTGTGGCAGAGCATGGTCCCTGAGTTTGTGTCACAATAGAGTAGTCTGATTTTAAGGTAGAAAATTTATATCTGTATAATTGGGAGATCAATGACATCTACAATTTAGCAGTTTGCAAACCCAAGGAAATCCCTGGATTTGCAAAAAAAAGGGGGGGAGGGGGAAGGTTCTAAAAAAACGAGGGAAGATTTAATCCCCCCTTCAACTATTACAGGTGTAAGGATGGTGGAAAGAATAGTATGTCTGGATATTGCCAGTTGCTGATAGACACCTTCCAATATGAACAGTGTGTGGGTAACAATGTAAATGACATTGTGATTGATGAATGGTGACAGAATTGCTAAGGTCTGAGCATTCTTTTGATTTTGCTGTTGGAGAAGTGTAGGATCCTGATACATTGCATCAGAGTATGTTCAGAGTTAGCAGTGGCCATTTTGAACTGTTTTCTAGGCTTGCACTACAAGTCCATTCACTTTCTGCTTTCAAAGCAACTTGTTCCAATGAGCGTACATAGCAAATCAAATGAGAAAAAACAGTTATGCCTTTCCAAGCATTTCATCAGCAGTGGATTAATAATGTAAAGTACTCTATGAGATGAGTTATTTGTTTTTGCTAAGAGATTAAAAGGAATCACTTGGAAAACCATGCGGGTTTATTACAATAATAACTTGCATAAAGCGATAACAAATACAAGTGCCATATTATCATCCTGATCAGTCATTAATGGTCACAATTGCTATTTAAGGTTCCTAAATCAGTTATGAAGAACCAACTGAGAAGATCATTTTATTTAATAATACTAATAAAAGTAATGAGTTGCTGATTATATTGATCGTAAGCATGAGGAAGAGTGCACATAATTAAGGTGCTGAAAAAGAAATAAGCTAGCATTCATGGTGGTTTTTCCTAACAAAAGCCAGCTGCCTCAATCAGTTGGTGAAACAATTCTTTCCTCCAGGTTTCAAAATGTACCTGGGTTCTGTCCCTAGACTTTTCAGCATAATTTTGTGAAGAACCCTTGTATCTAATAGTTAAGAGCTTGAACCCCCATGCAGATGAAAATATCTGCATAATGGGGGTCAATGACATCTACAGTTTAGGGGTTTACAACCCAAGGGAATCCCTGTAGCTGCAAAAAAAAAAAAAAAAGGTTCTGCAAAAATGAGGGGGGATTTAACTCCCCCAATATTACAAAGAAATTGGTCCATGAAGAAAGATCGCAAATCCCCACCCCCTGCAGCAGGCAGCAAATTCCAACTGATATTGCAGCAGCAACCTCCAATACCAGGGGGGAGAGGAGGAAGTGAAGAAAGAGGATGGAAATGAAGTGGGAGGAAGAAAGAGCTGACGAGAGCATGAGAGAAGTAGAAGAACTGGACCAAGAGAGAGGACTAATCAAGGAACTGTATTTCCCTTTCTCCTTTATTTATTATTCTGGATTCCTATATTCCAGGAGGCATGGGAGTTACAGTAGCGCTTCTGCTTCCCACGCTGCCAGGGTAATGAGAGAAACATAGAACCATGCAGCAAATGCCTGCATTGTGATATGATACTTTTTCATGCCAGCATTATCCCCAGGCAGGAATGGAAGTGCTGTAACTCCTATTCTACTCAGATAGTGCAAAAACTTTGTAGCCCATCCACTTTATTAACATGATTATTTCAGACACTTGAATACATGGACTAATAGTCCTAAAAACTCATTTCTGAGTGACATTCTGGGCTTTTTTTGTAGAAAAAGCCCAGCAGAAACTCATTTGCATATTAGGCCGCACCAGGGGTGGAATTCTAGCAGGAGCTCCCTTGCATATTAGGCCACACATCCCTGATGTAGCCAATCCTCCAAGAGTTTACAAGGCTCTTTTTTGTAAGCTCTTGGAGGATTGGCTGCATCAGGGAGGTGTGGCCTAATATGCAAAGGAGAGCTCCTGCTAGAATTCCACCCTTGGGCCACACCCTTTGACACCAAGCCAGCCAGAACTGGGTTCCTGTGAGTTTCTGCTCAAAAAAAGCCTTGGTGACATCTGAAGATTCTGTTATGCGCTGCAGAATCCCTGCCATGCTGACGCTTTGCCCTTTTCGACACAGTTGGATGTTGCATAGAACAACCTTCAAGTTAATGCTATTAAGGTCTTTCCATGATCAGAAATGCACAGTCATTTCTCAAATCAAAGAGAGTCTTTTTTTTTCAGTTAAATTAATGTACCGAATGAATTATGTATGAGTCAGCTAATTTCTGAGGTCTCCAGTGAAAGTATAAATGACATCAAATGTGGGGATCCTTCAAGATGAGAAAACATCTTACATTCTGTAAGCAAGCAAGACATTTTTTTTTCTCCTTCAAAATATAAATTACACTCAGTGGCACAGTTGTATGTGTTGTGCTGAAGGTTTATTAAAAGGCTGGGGTTTGTGCAATTTCCCCCCAATCCAAATGTTTGTTTGTATTTTGCTAAGCCCTCTTGAAGTTAAAAACCAGATACATCTTATGCAATCTGTTTTACATTTCTTTGTAGTAACATCAGCCTCATACTGATCATTATAAATTAAAATACCATACCAATAACTTCTTCCTGTATCCCAGTCTAATTGGATGTCAGATTGGCATCTGGCTGCGACTCTCAATTTTTCCCAGCAAAATTATTATCTGAAATGCCATGTAGAAAGGATTCACAGGCATTAGAATCCTGGCTGAGTTCATTTCCTTTACTTTACACACATCCTTTCTTAAAATATCATTGAAGGACAGCTTGGAAATGTTCAAGTTGATAACTCATTGCTTTTATCAATACATCAGCTTCAGCAGCCCCTGGCAACAAAAGCTTTAGACTGAGAGTTTCTAAAAAGAGACTTTTCCATGCGAGAGGGGAAACAGTGTATAATAATACATAAGCAAGTTTAGAAGAACCCTATGTTAACTATCTAGAGAGTCTTCCAACTTCAAAATATGTTGTATACAGTTTGCCATAGGTTTCCGTTCCTTTAATTAATTTGTACCTCCCCTCATTACCAATACATATTTTTGCACCCCCACCCCCACATACACACAAACAACCTTGGTGTAACTGTATGTCCAGTTGTGTCAAAGTTGTGTCATGTACTAATACATAAGAGCCTATTAAGAAAATACACAAAAAGTTCATCCGAATTTTTATGTTTCAGATAAAACCAAACAAAAATAAGCATATGTGTGAATTGTAGAGTTGCTGACTCTGGTTTGGGAAAATCCTGGGGGTTTGGAGACAGTGCTGTGGGGGGGGGGTGGAGTTTGGGGAAGGAGCTCAGGGAGATGTGCTACCATACAGTCTGCCTTCAGAGTTGCCATTTTCTCCAGGGGAACTGATTCTGTAGTCTGGAGTTCAGTTGTAATCCTGGAAGAATCCCAGGTCCCATCTGACAGAATAGAAATTTACCTGATGAAACTTCCCCATAATGGACAGAGCAATCCTGTGTTGTGCCTGCACTGCAGTGCCGCTAGTCACCTCCCAAAGGTGACTAGTACATGATGGCCGAATGGGAGAAAGGAGCTCCAGCAGTGTAGACAGGTACTACCACAGTGCAGTCCATGGAGATCCTGCAGCAGCATTCCATTCCGGCATTGTTGCAAAGTGGGGTGGGGTGTGTGATAAGTCAGGGCAGGCAGGACCAATGAGAGTCAAGAGTCAAGGAGGTCAAGCTAACTGCCTGTCATTGGCAGGGAGCAGAGAGGGGCAGGCCATAGGAGTGACACGCCTCCTCTGCCATGTACCCCCTTAAAAAGACCAGCTCTCATTATAAGCCCAGTCACCTGTCAATGGGGAGGAGGGCATCAGCCATCAAACAGCCTGGCATTTACGAAGTCAGGAGGTGCACCTAGGACTAATGAGCCAAACTGATGGCTCCCCTGCAAGGGGACTACCCATAAAACATGGGACTTCAGACAGCTCAAGCATCTCATCAACATTCCAGAGACACCACAACCACAGCACCTGATCCCTCTTGTGATTTCTGAACTCCTGGCTTTGACCCATGGACCTGTTTGACTGTGCCTCTTGGACTTGCTTGTACTTTGTTCCCTGGATTCTCAGCTGGCCTCCCTTGTGTATGACTTTTGGCTTTTTGGCTACATGAACTTGGTTATTGTCCCTACTTTGTTGCCCTTGGTTTCTACTGCCTAAGTCTGCCCTGCTGTGGGACAGCCATATGTCAGCTGCACCTCTGGCCAGATAACACAGCTATAATCTCTGTGAACACAACAGAGGAAGTGGGTGGTTTGTGGACCATACATCTGTGCAGATGACCAATCCCTCCATGGTGCAGACTGAAGATGGATGGATGCTCCTAGCTCTGTGAGCCCTGGGATGCTAGGGTGTTCATGGACCCTGCCTCCAAGCAAGCACCAATGACATTTACTGTCATGGTTGCTATGCTGCTGGAGGGCCATCTGAAAGGGTATCACACATATAGTTTGTGGTGGCCATTGCTAGTGCTGAGGGTGGCTGATGTTGCCCAGTTGCCACTGTTGTTTGCCATTCAAGCCCTTTATTTGCACACCAAATATTTCCCAGGGAGACTGGGATCTGAATGGTGCTAGCAAGGCTCCACAGGGCTTTGCCCTCTGAAGGTCACCATATCTGCTCTGTAGCACTTTTGGCTATCAGTTGAACCTCATTGTGGTGGCTGGCCTGTATGTCCATGGCTTTGTTCCAACAATGGATCCAGCACTGCTTGTCAGGCCACACCAGCCTACCAGGGCCAGTCACTTCCCCAGGGCTGCTCTGGAAGCAACCACTAATGGCATTCCCCTGTTTGAGCCCTAATGTCCTTGGATGACTTCCCCCTTCTTCCACAAGGTGAGTTGGCTAACCCACCAAACATGCATGTATATTGTGTGGTTGTGTCCATTTCTGTGTGTGCAGTCTTGCCAGGATAAGGCCCCACCTCTATTGTGTCTAGTGGATCCTTGTTGCTTCCTCAACACCCTTCTACCTATCTGTCACCCACAGGTCCCCAACAGGCACTAATACCTCAGCACAATGATTCTGCTTTATTAGAGCAACCCAGAGACAATGGAGTAGTTCTGGTGGAATTGTGACCCCTGAAAACAGTAGCCCAGTTGGTCCTTTGCTGACAGGGGTACCCCTTCAACGGCAGTGGGGAAGGAATGACTGAGCGCTTCTGTGATGCAAGTGATTGATGATGTTTTGGCAGCACAGTTGGGAAGTCTCCTCTCCCTATTGCACTGGCCAAAACAGATGCAGGAGCAGCTGGCGATGTTCTGTCATGGCAGAATGAAGGGTCAACAGCAGTCCTGCAGGGTCCTCCAAGTGGCAAAGCACTTTGGTGCTTTGATTCTGCAAGGGTAGCTGCTTCTGTACCCTCCTCTGGGGTAACTTCCTGGAACCATTTGTGGGGCAGGTGCTGTGAATGGGTCCCAAGGAGGGCCACAGCCAAAGTGGGGGAGTGCGCTGATTGGATGCTCACTTAGTATCCTGAGCTGCTTAGGGTCTCATGGGCATAGCTGCAGCTGTGTATGGGTGTGTGTGTGTGTGTGTGTGTGAGTGAGTGAAGAAGTCACCATGTCTGTCAATGGGCTATGATGCTATTTTTGCCAGAGCAACTTTAACTGCTCAGGGAGGTGTTCTCACACTGAAACACTTTGGAAGCTGCCTAACTGCTATGCCAGAGGCAGGGTTTGTGTGCCATTGCTTCACCCATGTGCAGCTGCGGAGTTCCTGCACCTGTGGGACTCAACAGTGCAGCACCGATAGTGCCCTAAGTCGACATGAACTGGCTTTACTTAAGCATAACTCTGAGTTACACCAGCACAAGGCTCAGTCACTTCTGTGTTCCAATTTGCTCCCCCCAGAATTGCTCTGTCAGTCTCTAAGCCAGGAAAAGCTGCATCGATGGATTTTTTATTTCTAGACAAGGCAATAAAGGCAAAAAAAGCTGACAGAAAATATGGATACCTTGTGGAGCACCCAGTATTTCAGAAACAATTAAAATCTGCTATTAGGTCCAGAAGACAGAGGAAATCACATTTTGTAACTAGATGAGATAGCATATAAAATCTCCCCCCCCCCCTGTCACATCAAAGTTGTAACTGTGCTCTTCAATTATCTGATGCTGAATTTCACCGTGGATAATAAGCCTCTTTTTCTCAATACCATACTGCTGTGGTTAAAAATCATTTAAAAATCAAGGACTTTAATAAGTCTTTCTTGGTTGCAAATCAAGTACAAGCTCAATAGTTGCTTAGCTCTACTTCCATGCTAGAACAAAATGAAGTAGGAGGAATGAAATGGCACCATGTATTTTCTTCCAGAGAACTACCAAATATTCATTGCTCAAGTGAGGTTTCTTTAATACTACTAATGCAATGTTCCTGCTGTATTGGATGAAAATAGTCAACATCTTAACAGCCTTGTGATACAGTATAGTGGTGCCCATTCGCTTTTGGGCACAATGTAAGAAAATTACTTTTCAAGACTTATACAGTCTCAATATCTTACAGCATTATGGCTTGGACTGCCAGCAGGTTACATATAATATCTGATACTGATTTCTCGATGCATAAAAAAGTATATACATTTTATGGGAAAAATAAGCATTGTTAAGAGAAATTATGTCAACTCATCTTTACCCAGTTTCTCCATGAAATCCAATCATCTGTTTCTTTTCTTCTTTTCAGGTCCTGCTGCCTGTTGCTGCTTCACAGCAGTGGGAGAGAAATTAAAAAAGAAAAACAAGCCTTCATCTACTTACAGGAAGTTCTTACCATTGAGTTCCTGGCAATTCCTAGAACTACCCAGAAGTGAAAAGGGTAGCTCTAGGAATCACTGCGAATTTTAGGATAAGGACTTCTGGTTTCTACCATAGAGTTCCTAATGATTTTTAGAGCTCTACTTCCTGTAAGCAGAGGGACCTTATTTTCTTTTAATTTTTCTGCTGAGATACTGTGCTCCCCATAACCCTGCTGCTGGTTTCCAGGCTCTGCCTGGTCCCCAGTTCTGGGTGGAGGATCCCCCAGTTCTGCAGGCTTCTCCCTGCTGCCAGCCAGCTGGCTGGCAGGGGGAGACCCATCCCAACAGCCACGATGTGCCTTTAGATTTCTGGCAGATTTACAGTGCAATCCTAAGGAGTTACTCCAGTCTAAGCCCATTGAAATGAATGGGCTTAGACTGGAGTAACTCTCCTTAGGATTGCACTGTTGGAAGCTTGCAAATGGCTTGTTTTTTGGAAGGTGTGTGTGCATGCCTTTAAATCTCAGTGAGAATGAAGCTCATGGGTGTGGGGTGAGCAGGCAGAGCCATGTGTATGAGAGAGGAAGTGACAGCGCCCAGTCCCTCTGTTCATTTTGCATTCCTTCAAAAGCTGTTTGTATAGTGAAAGGGATAGTAAATATTTAATGAGAACCTGATTATGGGATAGAGGAAAACTCCACCCCCTAAGCCTCTCTTGCCTTAATTTGGTTGAAACACAGCACATTCTCACATTCAGCAATTCTGGTGAGTAAAGCTACCTTTACCATTGCCCCAGGGAGATCATAAAAGTGTAGGCATGCAAACTGTTTATTCTGGCTGCTTTGTGTGTGGGTGTTCAGTTTCATTTAGTGGAAGTGCAGATGCTGGGGAACAAAAAAGACAAAAAAAGAGAACAAGGAAATGAAGACTGTATTCAGGGGAACTGCACTGCTGTCTTTCTATTTATTTATAATGGGAAAATCTCCAGGCTCCACCCCAAAGTCTTCAGGCTTCACCTCCAAAGTCCCCAGATATTTCCTGAGTTGGACAAAAGGCTTTTCTTATGTTCTTATCACTAGGAGAGGCCATAACTTAGAACATTTGCATTGAATGCAGAAGGTCTCAGCTTCAGTTCCAGTGTTAAATTAGGTCTCTTTAAGCAGGTAACCTCTGATACTATTTATTGCCCTAGTGGGTCCACAACTGGAAGGAGGAGGAAGCAGAGTCCTATTGATGAATTAAATGTCTTTTTGGAAGGCACAGTATGCTTCCAAAGCATAAGTAAACAAGTTTCTGATGGTAAGAAAATACAATACTGTTTCAAGTGTGGTTTGTGAAGTGTATAGTGGTGGTTTATGGTTCATCTGTCCACTATCCGATATGTCCTCTCCTGAGATCTAGTTTGAAATTCTACTATAGCTTCATGTCTCATTTGCTTATTGTCTGCCTATTTATGTGTCCCATATTATTTGCTGGACTCATGCAACTGCCCAGTATTTCTGTATTTGTTCTTTGATTTCTACCCTGCCTTCCCCTGCAAGCAAGCTCAGGGTAGGTTACAACAACATATAATAATATATTATACCACTTAAAACATAACAACAAGTTTAAAACTCTATCTCAATTTATACTAACATTTTTGAGTTTTGTTCCTTTATTGTATCGTATTCATGTGTTTTAGCATTTATTCATGTATCATAGAAGAATAAGATGAAGATAAAGAAGAAGAGGAGGAGTTTGGATTTATACTTCACCCTTCACTACCTGTAGAAGTTTCAGAACAGCTTACCATCTCCTTTCCCTTCCCTTCCCCACAGCAAACACCCTGTGAGGTAGGTGGAGCTGAGTGAGAGCTAACAGAAACTGCTCTTGAGAGGAACAGTCTGTGAGAACTTGTGACTGACTCAAGGTTACATCAGCAGGTGAATGTGGAGGAGCGGGGAATCAAACCTGGTTCTCCCAAATAAGAGTCTGCACACTTAACCACTATACCAGACTGGCTCTACACCGAACTGGCAATACAATGGATTGTTTAATAGTATTTTGCAATAAACCATCTGATTCATATCAATATAATGTTGTAATATGTGTCTTTGTACTGGCAGTTACATTCCGACTGATAGCAGGTCTTTTGCTTAAGGAGAGCTAATTAGCATCTATACAAGTTTTGGGTAGTAGGTGCTGTGAAAGACCTCTGTCTGTGGCCCTGGAGAGATGTTGCCTGTCAGAGTAGACACTACTGATCTTAATAGAGCAATGGTTAGGGATGGGCATGAACCGGAAGAATGCAGTTCCTGTCAGTTCATGGTTTGTGGCTGAAACACAAACTGAGCCACAAACCAAACCAGGAGGTTTGTTCACTAACCGAACCAGTTTGTGACCTTGCGAACCCCATTGGAAAAGACTGCAGACTCTTTAAACAGGTTTGCAGAAAGCCTGAAAAACAGCTGAGTGACAGGGAGCATATCGCCATTCAGTGATTCAGGCTGTATCATGCTGTCTCTTTAAAATGAGTGGCTGAGTGGCATGGAGCACCTACTTCCTGCTGCTCAGCTATTTTGGGCTGTCTTGTGTAGTTTTTTTAATGATGAAAAGGTGTGCACAATAAAGACTAAAAAAACAGCTGAGCCGTGAAAGGGACTTCATAAGACAGTCTGAGAGAGCTGAGCAGTGGGAAGAGGGCTACTCCTTGCCACTAAGCTGTAGACCCATCATGAACTTCTGTTTGTGAACCATGGATGGGGCAAAATCTGTGATGAACTTTGATTTGTGGTTCAGTTCTCTAGCAATGGTCTGATTCAGTATAAGGCAACTACAAGCATTCAAGGACTTCAAATTGAAACCAGGCATAGACAGGCAATGAATGCCCCTTTTTAGAACTGGTACTAAATATTTCATGCTTCCGTAAAAGACAAGCAACCACATGTGGCACAAACTGCAATTTCTGGATTATCTCTATGGGCAACCAAATACAGAACATGTCATAGAAATCTATCTCTGTGTTTCTAGAACTCAATCAGCTGATCATAGAAGGAGTCATTTACATAAGGAATGTAACTGAGTGAGGGCAGAAACAATGTTTTTCCATGAACAATTTGGATTGAGAGATACTATGCTCCATTACCTTGGCAGATGCAGTGTGAGGGCCAGGGACAGATTTCATCCATTCTCACTTGTATTCCAATTTATAGTCTATTCACTCTGACCAATTCCCCACTAGGCTTGTTCTGGCAATGGAGCTCTTTCCCCCCAATGCTTCCGTCTGATTTCACACAAGCTGCCGCAGGACTGCAACTTGCCCCTCCTCTTTCCAGTGGCAAGCAGAAACTTGCTTGCCATGGGAAACAGGCAGGGCAAGTCACAGCCCCTCAGCAGCTTGTGTGAAATTGAACAGAAGCGTCAGGGGAAAAGAGCTCTGACACTGGAACAAGCCTAGTAGGGAATCGGTCTCTGTCTTGTAGAATTTAATGAGAGTTGTTGAGTCAGTCCCTACATATACTATCCTGGCTATGGTTATTTTAGATTGTGGCAGAATATAGGGAACATACTATGTACAGCGAGAGATATTTTAATATATTGCTGCTTTATGATCAAACTGTATAGTGCCGAAGTACTTACAGCTATGAGGGCGGTTTTAAGTATGGAATGAAACAGTGCAAAATACCAGATGATTTTGCTTACGTGCAATTGGCATAGGTGGCAACCCACGTAGCCTTTCCCTCTTTTTGTTTGTTCATCTGCTTGTTTAAAGAAACCCTATAATAGCAATAACCTTGTGCAGTCCATTTCCTAGGGAATTGACTTAATGATTGCTCAATTTTGCCTTAAGCCATCATGTTTCCATTTGGTCATTAATCCTCAGTTGGTGCCAAAGGCCTTTGATTGTTGCTGTGTTTAATTCATGGGGGTTATACAGGCTGCTTCCCATGAAGATCTGCTAATGCAAACTTAGCAACAGGGGTTTAGTTAATTTCATTCTTTCCAGGATATCTCCGGTTTCTCATACGCAGGTCCATGTGGAGGAAAGGCAAAGATTGCTTGACAAACAAGGGCATTTGGATGCTCTTGATTCCTCCAAAAAGAAGTAGAGTCCTTTGGCAGTTCACCTTCACCTGTATTGTTGACCTTATATGATTGACATATCTGATGCTTCTGTGAAAATTATGTGTCATGTAGCTAATACAATGGACAGATTTATAAATCCAATATTTTTTGAAGAAGTAATGTGTGTCTAATAGTATGTACTATGTTTGCTAGAGCACCTTAAGCCAATGTCCCACATTCCCCAGCAAACTTAATAGAGAGCTACAAGCAGGGCTTTTTTTCTGGGGGAAAACACCAGGACAGAGTTCCAGAACCTCTTTGTGGAAACAAAATTCTCAAAAAAGTCTAAAAGTTCATGAGTGGCACTAGGGGAGCATAACTGTCTGTGATCCAACAAAGTATGGTACAACCCAGTTGCTTTAAGGTCATCATTCAACATTAAGGCAACAGACACCAAAAGCAAGACCTCAAAAAGCTGAGGAAGTTGGTGACATGCCTAAAGTTTGGAAACTGATTTAAAGTAGAGGTAAGTCTGTTGTGCATGAAAATAATATTGCTTCAAGTACTTAAAGGGGTTTGACATTATATTACTCCAAGAAACCTGGTCCAACCATCAAATTTTGTTGGATGGCTATTCGTCTCACTGCCTCCCAGCTCTTAGGTTCAATGCTAGGGGCCGTCCCCAAGCAGGGTTGTCCATCCTTGTTTCCTCGCACCTAGTTTCAAAGCCAATAACTCTTCTGGCAAATAACCTTATTGCACAGGCAGTCAAACTAGCCCTCCCCAGCCCTGATTATGGTGAATGTTTATATGCCAACCTGCCGTGACAACCTAACTCTTGCCCAGGCCTGGGACCATATGAGCATACTTCTGGATGACCTGGAAAAGAGATTTTCGGCCACTGAAATTCTGGTAGCGGGTGATTTTAATGATAGAGTCGGGGAGGATTGTAGCATATTCTTTAAATCTCTGGACCTTGACAACTCCTTGCCACCCATCCTTTCATACTCCAGATCCTCCAAGGATTGCTGTCTAAACCCTGCAGGCTTATGTCTCACCAGGTTCTGTATAAACTACAACAGACTCTGGCTAAATGGCCTTTCTGAGTTTTCCAGTTTGGGAGAATTTATGTTTGTTTCCTCTAGAGGTTGTAGCGTTATAGACTATGTCCTGATATCCCCCCTATTGAGACAGATTCTCAAAGACTTTGCAATTGGTGACGTGCTTACCAGCGACCATCTTCCCCTAACTCTAACTCTTCGGGCATTTTCGCACTCACCTTAATCAGCAACAACCCCCTCTTTACCGCGCAGGATCTGCGCGGATTTCGCACTAATTGCCGCAGAGCACCCGGAAGAGCCGGAAAGTCCTGGTGCTCTTGCGGCGCAAACGGAAACCGCCAAAACCCAGTTTCCGTTTGCGCCGCAAAAGCGCCGGGACTTTCCGGCTCTTCCGGGTGCTCCGCGGCAATTAGTGCGAAATCCACGCAGATCCTGCGCGGTGAAGAGGGGCGTCACTGCTGATTAAGGTGAGTGCGAAAACGCCCTTCAAGTCAGTTCTCAGAAACATACTTCCTGCAATTTGGTCTCACAGCCCTTAAAGGTGGTGCCACTCCCTAGAGTTTTCTGAATGACCACACTTCCAGTACCCTCCATCAACAGCTGAACAACAGAGTTTAGGTCTGCTTTAATTAGTGCACCTGACTCCTCCATTTCTATTTCTGTTTATAATTCCCTAATACACCATATCATAGAATCATTGAGAACTAACTCTGCCTATCCAGAAAGAAGAGTTGCCACTCCACTTGATTCTCCATCTCTTTGGTTTGACAGATTGTGTGCAACTACTAAAGCAACTCATCTATCTATCTATCTATCTATCTATCTATCTATCTATCTATCTATCTATCTATCTATCTATCTATCTATCTATCTATCTATCTATCTATCTAATCTAATCTAATCTAATCTAATCTAATCTATCTATCTTCCATCCATCCATCCTTCCATCCATCCATCCATCTTCTGAGATACAGTCTTTTCTTATAGAAATATTTGTGATAGACAACTCCACTTCTTTGAATTGAAATTATGTGCTATGTGGGCTGCTACAAAAACAAATTAAATGTGAACTGAGATGAATCAGAATGAACACATTCTTAACATTTTCTCTTTGCTGTATATAGAGATGGCTATAATAGACTTTGGTTAAAAGTATGTTTCACCATCTTAAAAGAAATACATCTAGTGCCAGTGTAACTGCTGTGACAAGATGCCTTTATGTTGTACTCTGACAGGACAGAAAAAGTTCAGCCAGTGATCTCTTCACATGATTTCCTGTTTTCTCTCTGTCCTCTTCCATGACTTGATTCAATCTGAAGAGGAAAAAGGTCAGCCTAACTCTTTTTTTTCCCCTCCAACCTCTACTTACTATTTACCTTTCTGGGAGTTAAAGTTTTTTGCTATACTGCTAAAGGGGTCAGGGAGAGAAAAATGTCATTGTAACATTTGCAGCCCATCAAGCCAAGGTTGTTCAGTCTTATATTAGTAGCCCAAGGCTTAGGCTACATTATTTGTCACAGCACTCTTTATTGTCTTCCTTACTGAAGGATATTTTGGGGTTTGCTCCAGGTTTTCAGACACCAGTGGTGTTTAATAAGGAAGCTCAGAGAAGATCTCACACATAAATCCAGTAAGTCTTTGGATCATACACATTCTTTCTTCTTGATGTCTTCTTCATCTATTGCAGAACATGTTCCTCTCACACAAGATTGTCTTTTGGCTCCCAGAAAGACACTGGTATTGTTTTATTGAAATAGCCTGGCTCCCAATGTGCACTTTGCTGTGGGGGACTGCCTCAGCAAGCAGAAGCAAGTACTGGATCCAAACCTAAGCCCTCAAATGCAGATCAAGGCTGCTTGTGTAGATAACAGGCAAGAATTCAGTGGGCCCAAACCACACCAATTTGATGTTGGATATGGGTCTGTGACCACAGCTCAAATGAGGGTGGTAGGGTGTGGTACCTGCATCAATGCCACCCGTAGAAGAATGGACTGTGATTATGCCTCCATCCACCTCTTCAAAGACCAGGTGTACTCATGTCCTTTGGAATATCATACTTTACTGAGTCCAACCACAATGCACTCCACACTGGAGAGATTTCAGTGTTCCCAGAAATTCCTGCACTGCTCGGGGCCAAGGAGTTATCCTCACTCCCTTGGCATCTTCTCTTTGGCCCTCTCTCCTTCAGCCCTGGGAGGGGCTTCTCAGCACATCCAACACTGCCTACCTTCTCAATACCAACTCCTTAAGATGCTATTCAAAGGATTGCATCTCTGCTCTCTTTTGCTATGGTCCCAATTGTCACGGGCTGGGGCTGGGTCAGGCAAAGTCCAGGGGCAGTCCAAGGTCTGTAGCTGGTGAGCAAAGAGGGTCCAAGGCACCAAAACCGAATCACAGTCCAGGTATTGCAGGTCAGAGGTTCAGAAGCCGAAGTCAGGGGGTCCAGAAGTCAAAGCCAAAGTCAGGGGGTCCAGAAGCCAAAGTCAAAAGCCGGCGTGGATGCTAGAACGTCAGGTAAGTGTCTAGTTGCTTCCACAAAGCCTCCTCCCAAAGCCCACAGCTAAATAGCCCTCTGCTGTCTGTTGCCCATTTGGGCTAATTGCTGGCTCAGAGAGGCAGCCAGGATCCTGCTGAGACTCAAGCATCCTCACTCCTAGAAGGGCCAGAATCCTTTCAAAACTCAGGGCTCAGGGAGTGTCTTGCTCGTGAGCGTGCCACCCTCCTCCGATCCCTGAGGTCCTGACGAAGGCGGTCACGCACACGAGCCACCCGAGAGGGCGAGGCAGGGGGACTTGGCTCTTCTCCAGCAGAAGGCAGGGGCACTGGTGCAGGTGGCAGGGGCACAGTTTCTTCTGCAGGCTCAGCTTCTTCTGCAGGGTCCCCAGCACCCATGACGCCAATTCTGCCTGAGTCCTAGTGGTACCCTCCTCCCCATCCAAACTCAACTGTTAGTATTTCTGGAAACACTTGCTTTATTTGATGGCCTGACCATCATCCTGGATCTTTAGTCCAACTTCTCACTGGAGCACCTAGCTTCCTTGACCTTTGTGAGCCCTCTTTTGGTTCTGAGCACCTGCCCAACACCACAGAATGTCTTGACTTTTTTGTTTTGGTGATTTGGAAATTCATATGACCCACAGCATTGTCAACTGAAGCCCCATGGTGTCACTCGTGTTCTAGCTTCTCATGCCAGTAACTCCATTGTTACTTTCCTCCATCCCAACTTTTAATTAGTCTGGGAGCCTCTTGATTCCCTGAACCTTCAATACCCAGAGAATGAGACCCAAATTACAGAAACCTTAAAAAAAAACCCTGCAGGAATAATTAGTGCTATAGTGAATCTGGTACTGTGACAATGTTGATATCTACCCATCAACTGCTGTTCATGAAGCCTCCCCATTACTCTCTACATATTTCAAATATACTTTTCAGTGTTAATAATCAGGACATTCACCTGTCTACTACAAGCACAGAAATCTGTATAATGCAAAAATTGCTCTGAGTGACCTTCACAGTTTTTCAGATGCAGTTTGTTAATCCCCAGTTCTGTCCCCATTTCAAATGTAAGCCATCCTGTCTCTGAAATAGCTGATCAGAAATTGGGCTACTGGACTCTATTTTACTGATGCCACAAATCGGTTTCTCATTTTGAACATATTTGCAGTAGCTAGAATTTGGTAAGCCCCTGCCCCCCTCAGGAATATCAATACTCACAGACTCTGGGAGTGGTGGAAAACTGTTGTGCTGTTGTTATGGTTGTTGTTTAAGGGGCTTACAAGCAGGGAAGAGTTTTATCATTACAACCTGTCCCCAAGCCTAAATATTTATCCTAATATCTGCAGGCTATATTATTTATATTCTTTCTGTACATTCACTACAGGATCTTCTTTGTTCCAAAATGGTCTCTCTGCTGTCAAAGTCTATAAAGTGACTTTCAAACCACTGGGCATTAACACATTGAACACAAAAGCTTTACATTCTGTGATCTGGCTATGCTTTTTTAAATAAATTGTGGAACCAACCTTTGATTTTATTCTACTATGATGAGAATGCATCTCCTGTTTTTACTTTCTCTCTTAGAGCTTTGTTCATTCTGTAATGGAGTCTGAGACACTCTGAAAAATGAGAGAATGCTAAGACGACTACTTTCTTGCCCACTTTTGGAAGTCAGCTAGGATGATGCTGTGATTTAGCAACATAATCTGGCATTGAGAGTTCTAGGCAGAAATGAAGAGGGTGTGAATGGAACTGAGAAGAGTCAGTCTACTTTGATTTGGTAAGTGTGTATTTTAAATGGAATCATAGTCTTTGACAGGTCCTAATAGTAATATAATAAAGATGTTTTCAAGCAGCCAGTTTTCAACGTTCCACAAACAGATGCCTGGAGGTAAGTTTAAGATGTATGAAAGAGGAGCAGTGGCTCAGTGGTAGAACATCTGCTTGGCATGTGGAAGGTCCCAGGCTCAATCCCTGTCATCTCCAGTTAAAATGGCCAGGCATTGAAAAAGACCTCTGCCCCAAATGAGAATGAGAAAAAGACCTCTGCCCCAGAAGCAAATGAGCCACTGTCAGTCTGAGTAGATAACATTGACTTTGATGGATGAATGTCTGATTCAGTACTTCATATTAGGGCTGACAAACTAAAACTTAATTCTGACCGATTGGAAGGGCTACCAGTGGGGAAAGTTGCACCTGGGAATTGGGATATCTCCTATTCAAGATGGGCTTGCACTCCTCCTAAAGGAGTAGGTTCATAACTTGGAGGTACTCCTGGACCCAGACCTTCTGTTGGATTAATAGTTGGCTGCTATGGCCAGTGGTAACTTTCACCAGCTTCAGCCCTTCTTGGGTGGAAAATACCTTTCCAGTGTGGCATATGTATTGGTAATATCTAGATTAGATTCCTGCAATGTGTTGTACATGGGGCTGCCCTTGAAGACTGTCTTGGAGCTACAGTTGGAATAAAATGGTGTGACCAGGATGTTGACTAATGTGATTCATAGGGACCATATCAGTACAGTCTTGTTCCATTTACACTGGCTCATTTGCTTCTGAGCCTAATTCAAGGTGCTGGTATTGACTTATAAAATCCTATATGCTTTGGGGCCAGCATACCTGATCACCTACTCCCACACGATGCCCACTCTTTCACTGCAGACATCTTCTGAGGACCTGCTACAGGTGCTGCCTCCATGACACTAGATGGATGGCAACCCAAGAAAGGGCATTCCCAGTTGGGACACTGAAGCTTTGGAAATCTATCTGTCATTGTCTTCCATCAGAGGGTGAATAATTTTTTGTTTGGCATTCACACTAACTGTTATTGGCCCTCCTCCCTGGTTGTGCTACATGTAGGGTTGCCAGGTCCAATTCAAGAAATATCTGGGGACTTTGGGGGTGGAACCAGGAGCAAGGTGACAAGCATAATTGAACTCCAAAGGGAGTTCTGGCCACACACCTTTTAAATGCCTTTCCTCCATTGGAAATCATGATGGATAGGGGCACCTGCTTTGGGGGCTCCAAGAATTGGATCATCTGGTTCAATCTTTTTGAATCTTGGTGGGTGTTTTGAGGAAAGGCACCAGATGTTATACTGAAAATTTGGTGCCTCTAACAAAAAAGCCCCAGCTTCCCCAGATACCTGCAGATGAATTCTCCACTATACCCTATGGGAATTGGTCTCCATAGGGAATAATGGAGTGCACAGCAGGCATTTCCCTCCCCCCCCCCTTTCTGATGACTCTGAAGTGGGGAGAGGGCATCCAAACCAGGGGATCCCCTGTCCCCACCTGGAGATTGGCAACCCTAGTTATGTGTGGTTGTGGTTGTATATTTCATTAAATTGTTCAATTATTTTTATATACTTCATTTCAATTGCTGTTTTAATGTCTCAAATGTTTTAAGGTTGAAATGTTTTAATGTTTGCCACTTGGGAACCACATCTGGGTGAAAAGGCAACACAGAATTTTTTCAAATAAATAAACATTTAAGCCCCTATTTCATGGAGTTCCTCTGTGTATGTCTCGGTAAAAGGCCATTAAGTTGTGGCTGACTTATGGTGATCTCACAGGGTTTTCAAGGCGAGAGATGCACAGAGGTGATTTATCATTCTCTGCATAGCAACCCTGGACTTCCTTGGTGGTCTCCTATCTATGTCCTAACCATAGCCAACCCTGCTTACCTTTCAAGATCTGACTAGATCAGGCTAGCCTGGGCCATCTAGATCAGAGATAATAGCCAAGAACTAATGGTGCCAGTGAAGAAAAGTACTTTATTATTCAGTTTAAAAATTCCCTATGGATTTCACCATAAAACCTCTTCACTGGAGTCTGCTAGTCCTTCAACTCAGGCCATCTTGTCCAATCCTCTGCTCAATGCAGGATCAGCCTAAAGCACCCCTGACAGGTATTCATCCAGCTGCTGTTTGAAGATTGCCATCGAGGAGGAGCTCACCACCTCCTTAGGCAGCCAATTGCACTGCTGAACTACTCTTACTGTAATTTTTCCTTAATACCCAGCTTGTACCTTTCTCCCTGTAATTTAAAGCCATTATTGTGAGTCCTCTCCTCTGCTACCAACAAGAACAGCTCCCTGCACTCCTCTAAGTGGCAGCCTTTCAAATACTTAGTGCAACATATCTGTTTTCTCTATCCTGATCAGGGCATGGAGTCCCTAGATGACTCCTTTTTTATAAGTACTTGGATGCCATCCACACTTAAAGTGCTATACTGTGGAAAGGTGGTGTTTTTAGGGCAAAATTGGCCTTTTGGATGCTCTTTGGGCCAGCTTTCAATGTCAGCAGTCCTCCACATTCATCAATATCATGGGAATTTTAGATTTTCTAGGGCTAACTGCTTTCCAAGTGGAAAGGAAAATTTATTTTCACTGTGTTTGGGTGTTTTTCTGTAGGATCACATGAACGCATGGAACTGCCTTATACCTTATAACATTGGTCATCTGTGAAAGGTTTTTTCACAAATGATTATTTAAAGTAAACCAACAACCAACCCACTAGACATGGCAGAAATTCAATCTGGATTCTTCTGCATGCATAGCTATGGTCCCAAACCTAAAATAAATAGTGAAATGGCAGTGAATGGCAGTGAATGTGGATCCAAATGTGGTCCTCAGTCAAAGACAACATGCTAATTTGTAAGCTTTGGAATGGTCGAAGTATCTTATATTGGGCAGAGGTTTTGGGCTACAGGTGCCTACAGAATAATGGGGAAATTGTGAAAATTCAATGCTTGCAGCCTGCAGCAATGCTGCTAGGCTGCATTAGCAAGCTTTGCCTCCCTGGGAGGGAAGGGAGGATCTACAGCCCATTTGGGCGCCTATTTGAGGGGGTGGGGCCAGGCCATTGGAACAGCCAGAACTCCACTCCCTCCTTCAGTCCCGGATGACGATTGGTCCGGGCAGGCAGCGTTTTTAGCGCTCTGGGAAGGAGGCCCCTTTCCTTCGTGTCAGTGTTTCTTAGTTGGGATCAGGAGCCGCGTGTTCCTGGGAGTGGCGATGGCCGGTTCAGCATTGGAGGGACTTCTGAAGTGGGAGCTGTGCGCTCCTTAGGTCTTCGGTGGCTGCCTAGATGAGCTCCATCTAAGGCTGGTGTATCGCTGGGCGGTTGCATTGTTTTATTCCCTCTCCTTCCTTTTTGGCAAAAAAGGGGTGTTTTATTTGCTTGGGGTGCTCAGCCCTCTCTCTCCTTTTTGGCAAAAAAAGGGTTTTTTTGTTTTGTGGGCTTGGACTCCTGGCAGGAGTTGGAGGGAGTGTTGCTCTAGTTGGGTCAGCCATTTTTGCTTCCTCTACTAGT
>NW_026799981.1:0-54157 GCF_032191835.1 Heteronotia binoei
CTTCCATTTCCGAAGGCCCTGGGTGCCACTATGCCTTCTTTTGGGGTGGGGGGTGGGGGGTGGGGATGCAATCCCTCCTGAAATATTTTCCCTTTCCCTTTTAAAATCAATTTCCATTCATTCATTATTGCACACATTTCTGTTTCATTTTGCTTTTCATCAAGTACAGTTGGAAGCCCATACAGTTAGATGTTAACTTTGTTCTGGTGGGTAGCCATGAAGCAGCATAATAGAGTTTGAGTCCAGTGGCATTTCTAAGAGCAACAAAATTTTATTCCAGGCATAAGCTTTTGGGGTACAGTGTGTTAACTTTGTAGTCAATCACCCAGTTGGAATGAAATATTCAGAGGCTGCACTCTTTGCCAAAAGATACTTCAAGCCAGATTTCAGGCCGAGAGCACCCCGCTTTCGAAGGCAGTGAAGTTTCCTCTTGCCCAGCAAGCATAAGGAGAAATGAATGGAAATGGCAGTGAGCCTTTTCTTCTTTGGGAAGATTCACAAGCAGTGGATGGCCATCTTTGTTTTGGGTTTTACAAAATGGACTGCAGTGTGGGGGGACCTAAACTTCCCCCATTTCGGCATCATACTTTGAGATACCCTGGTGGTCATGACATTTTTTTTCTCCAATAAATCCAAACCATCCTTCTCTGACCTGGCCTGACCTGGTCTGGCAGTGGGGAAAAGAGAGCTGATGAAAGATCCTTTGCAGCAGGAAGTAGCTCTCTTTTGTGCTGGGTCTGTCAGGAGAGGCAGAACTCTTGACTGAGATCTGGGGCTGATTTTATGATGTTTTTTATACTGAGTTAAGCATCTTAACTATAATAGTACCCTTGTTAATGTTCATGTGATTGAAATGTATCTTATGCCAATAAAGGTAACTGAACTGAACTGAGATCTGAACAGGGCAGTCATTGACCGTGTGCTGTCTTGGAGAGCTAAAGGAATCTTCAGGGTAAAGGTCACTGTGTAGAGATTTATAATTTCTTAAAGTTAAGGAGCCTGGCCTATATTTTAATATCTGATAGGGCATGTATAGAGACAGGGACAGAGAAACTGCACTTCACCTATTTCTTTTGGAATCCCTTGCTCACTCTGGTGCTATGCTAAAAGTATTCTAGTGAACATTAACTTTAGATGCTGGTAGTGGTTCTCTGTACCACATAAACCTCCACCATCTTGGGCACACTATTTTAAAAGAAGTGCTGGAGGAAGACAGGTGGAAGGCAAGTGGCTATTCCTTCAGTGGTGCTCAAGGCAGTAAAGTGTCCCTGTTGTGACCAGGTGCTGGACAGTGGGAGACTCCGAGGCAAGGTCTCAGAACGTAGAAGGGAAGCTGGGAGTCCTGACTCTCCCAGGGAGTAATGCCTACAAAAGGTTATATGGTGGTAATTGCAAGGGAAGGCGGGCTCCATCCTGCTGCTCTCACCTTGAGGCAAAAGGAGCTGGGTGGGGTGCTGGTACATTCTTCTCCAAGCCCACCTTTCCTTGCAAGGGGAGGTGGGCTTGGAGAAGAATGCACCCTGCCCCGCTGCTCTCACTTAGAAGGCTGATTAGGGGCTGTGGGCAAGCTGTGCCTGCATAGTGTGCTCTCTGAGACTGCCCTAAGAAGGGCAGTCTTGGAGCTCCTCCAAGAGTGCACTGTGCAGACACGGCTCACCCAGATCCCACCCATGCCGTGCTGCCGCTCCTGCCCTCTCCGCAGGCAGGAGTGCGGCGGTAGGGCAGGCAGGGGTGGTGGGGCATTGGGCAGGCACCAGCCTGAGGCCCCCAAGGCCCTAGCTCTGGCCCTGTGGATAAATGAGCATTTCCAACCACACGTTTAGCTATATGTGCAATGAATGTAAGATAAGAATTATTCAACACATATTAAAAAAATTAAGTATACACTGAACAGATCGTATGTGCAGTCACTATAACTTCAACACTACTGTCATATGTGCTCAGGAATTATATATACAGAAAAATTTCCGGCTTGATAGTTCAAAAACCACACCCATCACCACCCCAGTTTCAATGATAAGTTCTTGGGAATTGAAGAGTTATTCTTGAGACCATGCTGTGCTTGTTCAGTGCATAGCTATAAAGGGGTTGCTTAGATGGAGAAAACGTATGCCTTTTGGGACTATGGTCAGAGCTGATTTATTCAATTTACTTTGGGGAGGAGCTGAGATTTATTGATAGAGCCTCTGCTTGGCATGCAGAAGGTCCCTGGCTCAATCCCCGGCATCTCCAGTTAAAAAAGACCAGGCAGTAGGAGATGAGAAAGACCTCTGCCCGAGATAGGGTTGCCAATCCCCAGGTGGGGGCAGGGGATCCCCCGGTTTGGAGGCTCTCCCCCCACTTCAGGGTAGTCAGAAAGCGGGGGGAAGGGTGGGGAATGTCTGCTGGGAACTCTGTTATTCCCTATGGAGATTTATTCCCATAGAAAATAATGGAGAATTGATCCGCGGGTATCTGAGGCTCTGGGGGGGCTGTTTTTTGAGTTAGAGGCACCACATTTTCAGTACAGCATCTAGTGCGTCTCTCCAAAATATCCCCCAAGTTTCAAAAGGATTGGACCAGGGGGTCCAATTCTATGAGCTCCAAAATAAGGTGCCCCTATCCTTCATTATTTCCTATGGAAGGAAGGCATTGAAAAGGTGTGTCGTCCCTTTAAATGTGATGGCCAGAACTCCCCTTGGAGTTCAGTTATGCTTGTCACAGCCTTGATCTTGGCTCCACCCCTAATGTCTCCTGGCTCCACCCCCAAAGTCTCCTGTCTCCACACCCAAAGTCCCCAGATACTTCTTAAATTGGACTTGGCAACCCTAGCCCGAGACCGTGGAGAACTGCTGCCAGTTTGAGAAGACAACACTGACCATGATATGGACCAGTGGTCTGATCCAGAATAAGGCAGTTCAATATTGTATCATGACGTACAAATGAATCTGCAATATTATTTCCTGTGTGTGAAGTGGCAAACTGTGCTATGAAATCTCTGCCTTTGATAGTTGATCTGTGGTGGTATTTCTTTTGCACATGGGAATTATAAATGTGTTCTGCAGTTTTCAGGCAATGTAGGACATCACTCTTAAACTCTGTTTATGTCAAGGCCATCTCTGGCATTTGAGCCACAGAACATGAATTTCCAAATGAAGCTGCCTTTATGCTGATTGAGACCATTAGGCCTAGAGAGGGTCAGTATTGCTTATTGTAAGCGGCAGTCATGAGCAGACTGGGTAGAAAAGAAAAGTGGCCCTGAGAAAGGACTCCACCCCCCCAGCCCAGCTATGCCCCACCCAAAAAAGGAAGGAAGGAGGAGTCAGACAGCCCTGAAGCTCTGGTGGACTCAAATGTGGCCATCGGCACCTTCCATGGGCCAGGTGAGGCTTCTTCTGGCTGTGAACCAATTCCCCTAGGCCACGTACAGGGCTGGCCCTGCCACTAGGCAAGATAGGTGACTGCCTAGGGTACCAGACTTTGGGAGGCACTGAATTGGGGGCCCAAGCATGTGACTAGTGACATGACTGCACTCTGGGCCACATGTGAACTAAGGGTGATGGTGCTGGGACACTTCTTTGCAGCTCCGCTGTGGGGTTTCTTCTCAGCCACAACCAGCGCCACCATGGCCCTTGCGCACCTGTGTACCTTCCTTCCCCAGGCCACTGATTTTCCCCAGCACCTCTGCGGAACTCCAGCCTAGCCCAGCCCAACTGGCTCCTCCCTCACTGCCAGGCAACACCTTGGCTCAGGGAGCCCAGACCGGTAAGGCCTTCTCCTCCTCCTGAGCCTGCCAGGGGGGGGGGGAGGAGGGGGGACTCAGCCTGGAGTGGAGGGGGCTGCCTGCTAGGATCTCCCCTGGGTCACGGGGCTCCTTCTTGGCTCTTTCAAGCCCCCTGGGTCGTGTGGGGGTGCTCTTGGGCATGCCCAGAGGCCACTTTCCCCTCCCTTTCTAACTCCTTTCATGGTGGAGGGGAGATGACCCCCAAAAGTTGTGAGACTGATTGGGATGATCCAGGAATGGTCAGATGGTGGTGGGGGGGGGGGAGAGTTAAGGCTCTGAGGTGCATCTTCAGGGCAGGGGAGAGGCATCATTTCCTCCCCAATTGTTGGGCATGAATGGCTGTTACTAGCTGGGCAGTGACTGGAAGAAAAGGTGATGAATGATAGGCTGGCCCACCTCCAGTGTCCTAGGGAGTAGTAGTTTCTGGAGGGGGACGAGGCTTGCTTTCACAGTGGGAGGGAAGAGCTGTACAGCCATATTTTCCTTACTGCCTCGAACAAAGAGTAAAACCCCTTGGTGTGCCAGCATTCTATTTCCAAGCATTCCTTCTCCCAAGGAGGTCTCCCATCCAAATACTTGCCAGAGTTGGCCCTGCTCAGCTTCTGAGATCTGGCAGGATCAGGCTTGCCTGGGCCATCCAGGTCAGGGAGCAATTTCAAGTTTTGTGCTTTTCATTTCCCCCACAATTCATCAGTTTTTGAAAACTGGTAATCAGTGCAGGGTGTGGGGGGGGGGGGAGAGAGAAGTTAGCCTTGCCTAGGGTACAGACAGTCTAGGACCAGCCCTGGCCACGTAAAGCCCTTTCACTGGTGGCCCCTTATGGCAGATGGTGACCCAAGGCTCAGGGACAATGTTCTGCCTGAAGTCATCAAGTGAGTCTGTGGTGATGTTAAGATTTGAACAGAGGACCCTCTAGCTCATAGCTCATTACCTTACTCACTAGACTGCATCAGGTGCTATACTGATAATGAAGTATTATTTAGACAAGAAATTCTGTATAGGAGAAAGAACAACCAGAGTGTTGTTTTTTCACAGACTCCAGATTATCACATCAGCTTTTTAATTTGCTCTGAAACAAATGCTTTGCATACATTAGGCCAGCACTAGGGCATTAAGTGAGCCTCTTGAGTTTGTCAGCTGGGTGATTCATGTTCATTAAAATTAAGGAAGAGTCCAGTAGCACCTTTAAGACCAATAAAGTTTTATTCAAGGTATAAGCTTTTGTGTATTACACACACACACACATAGTTCTTCAGATACAATGAAAAGGGAAAAAAGAATTCAAATATATAGGACTGGAAAAAAATGAATTAGCATATACCAGGGGTGGCCAACGATAGTTCTCCAGATGTTTTTTGCCTACAACTCCCATCATCCGCAGCCAGCATGGGTGATGGCTAGGGCTGATAGGAGTTGTAGGCAAAAAACATCTGGAGAGCTACCGTTGGCCACCCCTGGCATATACCATGACATTTTGAGACAAAGCAGGGACAACAAGCCAGTGCACAGGGCCAACAGCTGTATGGATCCAATTAAGGGGAAACAACATTTATGACAATAAATGTGTCAAAATAGGGGATATGCATGTAAGAGAATATTTTCTAATTGTGGGGAAAGTTAGCTTTATGATGCCCATCTGCCTCCCCTCAAACGTGAAGGTGACAATCACTATATGTTGTTCTGAATACCATACTAATATGTTGTTCTTACTGGTGTTATATCTGAAAAAAATCTATTTGTATATATTGCATTCTATTACAAATAGTATTCCATTATGTCATTCAAAAGAAAGAAAAGAGATAGAGATAGAGATGGGAACGCATAAAAATACATAGGATGTATAGAGCTTACAGAGGATATGAAGGGTTCATTAGGATTCATAACTCTCCCGAAGATCAAGGTGACACCAGTAGTGTCGTCTATAATTGAAAACAGGAAGGGCTTGTTGAACGTAAATACAGGGAGGAAAGAAGTTGGGGCCATTTCAATGAGAGTGGTGGCAGCAGTTTCAGTGCCATTCTCATGGATATTCAAATGAGCTTTATGGATAGCCTGCAAGGAAAGTAAAAGCAAAAATTAATTTGCCCCCCAAAAAGGGGGAGGAACAGTGAACAACTTTGTTTCTGTTCTAGTCTTCCAAAGCAAAATACATTATTTAATAACTTAAGAGATGTTAGCCATGTTGTTATTTCCTTTCCCTGTGATTTATTGTTCCTCCTGTTACAAGGGGTACTAGTGCAGATGTTACCTTCTGGCAGCATCTGCTCTATGTAAGGGTTTGCAGCCCCCTGCCTTCCCTCCTCTCCTACCTGTGCTAAATTTAGATCCATTGACCATTTTGTAGGGTGAAGTCAGCATTTTTTAAAATAGATTTGAATGTCTGGGACTCATGTTATGAGATTATAACTAACTGTGACTGAAGTCTTTCCAAAAGTGATTGAACCAAGAGACAAATAGAATGTATATGCAATAATTCACAAAACAGATGTCCAAATTTACTGTACAATCAGGCACTGGTTTTATTTGTTTACTTATCAACCTGTCCCGTCTACCTGTAGGGACCACAGTGGATGAGGAGACTGCTCACACCTGGCAGGGACATTTATAAGGACACAGGACTGTGGTTTATTCACCACAAATACTACTGCATTTTAAGGATAAGCTATATCCAATACCTTGCACTTTAGAGAGATTACATCTGAATAAGGCACAACAGCACTTTATCTGGTTTCATTTTTATAATATCTACCTCCAACTGCTAATTTTTATGAATGGAATTAGGATGGGATTTGACTGCTAAATTGATTGATTGATTATTTTTGGTTAATTAATTTGGATGGAATCACTAATTGATAGGCTATTTGATATAAAATATTGTATTTTTGGCAAATTAAGTAGAGGGTTTGATTCGACTGGAAGGGTTTTATAGTTAATGAGTCATAAGAAATTTGATTGAATTATTACTAGCTATTAATTAAAGGGGAGTTTGTGAGGGTTAGGGTTTTAATCTATTAATTAACTATTAGACCAGTTTAATTAGCAGATATAGATAAATTAAGTAGAAGATTGGGGTGGAAAGGTTTGGGAGGATTGGGGAATTAGTAAATTGCAGGGTGTTGAGCTGTGGTTTCACGACTGGTTTGAGGCTGTGGCGGAGACCAGAGGTGGATGACTGGCCTGGGAATTCCAGTACTCCTGGGGAGGGGAAGATATGATGGTGGGAGCAGACACTGTTATAAGGGAAGGAAACTTAGACATGGTGGCGCTCGGCCGCCTTCCAGTCTGTGTCCCATCCCAATGGTGGCAGGCAGTGGGGCCAGGTTAAAATACTTGCCTCCATCATTGGTGTTATGCAATGCCAGGTCCATAAATAATAAGACCTCAGTCCTTTGCGAGTTTTTGCTTGAACAGGATGCGGACCTGGCTTGTGTGACTGTGACCTGGGTGCAAGAGGGAGAGATGGTGGCTCTCTTCCAAATGGCTCCCCCAGGATACTCAGTCTTTCACCAATCACAAACTAGAAGGTGGGGGGGAGAGGTGGCACTATTCATTCAAGAGGTTTACTCCTTTCGGGCCCTCCTGGCCCCAGAGATCAATGGTATTGAATGTGCGAGTTTGGCGTGTGACGTTGGGGAGGGATTGGCGATACGTCTGGTGTACCGTCCGCCTAATGCACCGGCCAACGCCTTATCATCCCTGATGAAGGCTGTAGCAGCTGGGCATTGCAGTACCCAAGGCTTATGATCCTGAGTGACTTCAATGTCCATGTTGATGACACGAACTCCAGTCGAGTTATGGACCTAGTGTCATCCATGGTGACACTGGGGCTCTCCCAATTTGTTACAACACCCACTCACCAGGTGGGGCACATGTTTGATCTGGTCTTTGCAGTCGGGATTTTGGTGGACGATATTACTGCTGTGGCGGTGCCATGGTTGGACTAACACCGATAATTCTAGAAGAACTGGTGTGAAGACTCTTCTTATTGGCGTGACTATTATTATCAGCCTATTTGGACGGCTCTCTGCTACCACTCACTATCCGTCAATTACCGTTGAGGTGGTGCCATGGTTGGACCACCTCACCCTTAAGGCTTGAGTGGATGTTGCACCCCAAGCCCGTTTAGGCGGCGAGCCTGTTTTGGCTCACCCACAGAGCCTGATGGACCTGAGCGGTTCAAAATGGCTCTACGGGATCCCTGACCCCCTGCCGATTCTCTCGATGGCCTGGTGGAGTCGTGGCATGAGAGCCATTGATGAGATCACCCCTTGGTGCCCTCTGTGCCCTTGTGTTAGGGTGGTGCCGTGGTACACCCCGGAATTACGGCAACTGAAATGGGGGCTCAGACAGCTAGAGAGGTAATGGCAGCTGGCTCGAGACATCTTATAGAGAGTTTATGAGATCCTATGAGATGGCAGTCAAAGCTGCAAAGAAGATTTACTTTGCGACCGAGATTGTGTCTGCAAGTTCGCGCCCAGCACAATTATTCAGGACGATTCCGAATCTTACAATACTGCCGCAAGGCACATCAAACGCTAGGGAATTGGAGATTGGCTGTGAGGCTTTTGTGGAATTCTTTGCAGATAAGATCTTGTCGCTCCACCTTGACCTCCTGGCCACATTGGAAACAGTACATGAACTTGAGGCTCTGTGCCTGTCTTCTGAACCATCTCTGGACTGCTTCGACATGCTTAGCCTGGAGGAAGTTGACAGAATCCTCTCCACTCTACGCCCAACAACTTGTGACCTGGACCCATGCCCCTCCTGGCTAATTAAAGCTTGCCAGAGGGAACTTAGGTGTCCAATATGGGACATCATAAATACATCCCTCTCAGAAGGGCATTTTCCAACGCCACTTAAAGAGGCTGTGGTCCGCTCTCTATTGAAAAAGGTGAGAATGGATCCAGTCGAATTGGCTCATTATCGGCCGGTCTCAAATTTGCCCTTTTTGGGCAAAATTATTGAGAGGGCAGTAGCGTTACAGTTGCAGAGTTTTCTGGATGATGCTTCCGTGCTAGATCCCCACCAGTCTGGTTTTCATCCAGGCCATGGGACGGAGACAGTGCTGGTCGCCCTGGTGGATGACCTCCAGCGATATCTGGATCGAAGCAGCGTGACGGTGCTGATGTTGTTAGACCTATCGGCAGCGTTTGATATGGTTGACCATCAGTTACTGACCCGCTGCCTCGCTGACTTGGGGATTCAGGGGTTGCCTTTACAATGGCTTTCCTCCTTCCTTGACGGTCGGGGACAAAGGGTGATGATTGAGGGAGAACTGTCCCAGAGGCATCTACCTAATTGTGGGGTGCCACAGGGGACAGTCCTCTCCCCGATGTTGTTTAACATCTACATGTGTGCCCTTGCCCAGATTGTCCGGAGGTATGGGCTGAGTTGTCATCAATATGCCGATGACACCCTGCTCTATCTACTGATGGACGGCTGGCCTGGCTGTGTCCCAGAATTTGGACCTGGCATTACAGGCTGTGGCAGGATGGCTCAGGCTGAGCAGGCTGAAGTTGAATCTAGTGAAGACAGAGGTCCTTTGCCTGAGTCATGGCGGTCTGGGAGGAGAAATCCCCCTACCAGTTTTTGACGGGACGCCATTGTGCACAAGGTCAAGAGCCTGTGGGTGCTACTGGAGCCTTCTCTGTCAATGGAGGCTCAGACAGCAGCCACTGCCAAATCCGCCTTCTTTCATCTTAGGCGGGGGAGGCAGTTGGCTCCCTTCCTGGAGCGTGACGATCTGGCAAAAGTGATCCATGCAATGGTCAACTCGAGGTTGGACTACTGTAATGCCCTCTACATGGGGCTGCCCTTGTGCCGAACCCGGAAACTACAGCTGGTGTAGAACGCAGCAGCCAGGCTGCTATTAGGGCTCCCTAAGTGGGAGCACATACAGCCAAGGTTGCGGGAGCTGCACTGGCTGCCAATTGTATACCGGATTCGTTGCAAGGTGCTGGTCATTACCTTTAAAGCCCTATATGACCGAGGACCTGTCTACCTTAGGGACCGTCTCTCCCCATATGTACCCCAGAGTTTGCTGAGATCAGGTTCACAAAATCTACTGATAATCCCCGGGCTGAAGGAGGCCAAACTGAAAACTACAAGGGAAAGGGCCTTCTCAATCATGGCTCCGCATTGGTGGAATCAATTATCAGAGGAGGTGTGGGCCCTGCGGAGTCTTGCCCAGTTCCGCAGGGTCTGCAAGACTACCCTCTTTCAGCTGGCCTTTTCTTAATGCAGATTCAGCTGTACCGTCACTATGAAAAAAAAATCTGTATATGAGTAAGATTGGAAATTTTGAAAATGTAGCACCAAATACGATTGTATGAAATTGTTGGTTTTAATTAGATGGTTTTAATGAAATTTTAAGGAAATTGTATAATGTTGTAGATTATTGTTTTATTATCTAATCTTTGTATTTTATATTATGTTGTGATCCACCCTGGGTTATTGGGTTGCTGTTGTTTCTTTTTCCTTCTGATAATGTTTTGGCGGGGGGGAGGTTGGTTTGGCCTAATTTTTATTGTTAAAAGTTCAATTTTGAAGAGTTGGATTTGTTGGATTTCTTAGTTGGATTCTTCAGTTGGATTTGTTGCTGCTGCTGTTGCTTCCTGTCCTATTGTCCCGTTTCCCTTGTTCTGGTTCTTGGGGGGGGGTGTGTTGGTTTGACATTAGTTTTTTTGTTAAAAGTTAAGTTTTTAAGCGGTTTCTTAGTTGGATTTATTGCTGCTATTGTTGCTTCCTGTCCTGTTGTCCCTTTTTCCTTGTTCTGGTTCTTGGGGGAAAGGGGGTGTTGGTTTGGTCTAATTTTTTTTGTTAAAAGTTCAGTTTTTTGCTGTTTCAAGTGTTGAGTGAAGTTTTGGGTTCTTTAAACTCCCTCTGGTTGATGTGAGGGAGTTGGTGGGTGGGCTGTGTGGGGTGGGTGGGTTAGCCTAGTTCCCTTTCCTGTTTTTATAGTTTTTTGGCATCTGAGGGTGTTTTTGGATTGACTAGGGCCAGTAAATAGGCTGCCTCACTAGTAAGGGTGTTTTTAGGTATTGTGTATCTTCAAATTTTAAAAACGTTAATCCAGTTTAGGACTTTAATAATAATAATAATAATAATAATAATAATAATAATAAATTTTTATTTATACCCCGCCCTCCCCGCCGAAGCAGGCTCAGGGCGGCTTACAGGACATGGTGGGTCACACCATGATATAACAATAAATACAACAATAACCATTAAAATACAATTTCTTAAAAACAGCGATTAGATTAAAATTTAAATTACAGTATAACTTAATGGTGCTACATTCTTAATGTACATGTAAACATAGAAGGCATTACAGTAGTCTAATCTCGAGGTGACCGTTGCATGGATCACTGTTGCCAGGTCACCGCGCTCCAGGAAGGGAGCCAACTCCTTCGCCCGTCTAAGATGAAAGAAGGCGGACTTAGCAGTGGCTGCTATCTGGGCCTCCATTGTCAGGGAAGACTCCAGTAGCACTCCCAGGCTCCTGACCCTTCGCACCGGTACTAGTGGCGCACCGTCAAAAACCGGCAAGGGGATTTCCCCACCCGGACCGCTGCGACCCAGGCAGAGGACCTCTGTCTTCGCTGGATTTAACTTTAGCCCACTCAGCCTAAGCCAACCCACCACATCTTGCAACGCCTGGTCCAAATTTACAGGGACATTGTCAGGCTGGCCATCCATCAATAGATAGAGCTGGGTGTCATCAGCGTACTTCAAAAAGGCAGCATGACTAGGCCAGATCAGGCTCCCTTTTAAAGAGACTAGGGTTGCGGTGCATCTTGCTTTCAGCCACCGAAAGCCAATGCATCTTTTGATTTCCATAGGATAAACCACAGCTTGTCTCTAGTCATAGGGGACACCTGTTTTCTAGTTTGCAAGGATATCTAGTTTGTCCCAAGATCTAGTTAGGAGAAGTTTAACTAAGAGCATATAACAAGGATTGCCTTCATCTCAAGGTAGCCTTTTAAAAACTGTAGCCAGGTAGAGGCAGGATCACCTAGTTTTCTAAACCTTACCAGATTACTACCCTCCCACCCAAAAAAGGATGGGTTAGGGGTCAAAAAAACAAACAAACCAGTTTTGGTGGGAGGGGTTTTTTTAAATTCAATTTTATTAAATCTTTTAACCTATATAAACCCCTTGCTCTCCAGTTATCAAAAGCTAAGGGAGCTCTTTGGGAGGGTTTTTAAAAAGAAGTCAGGCCACTTGTTGGTTCAGGGTACAGTGCAGTGAGTTAAGTTTGCAAAAAACTCCAATCTCAGTTCAGGTTGTGAAACTGGCCAAGGGTGACATCAAGTGCTCCAACATGACACAGGTGGAGTTCCAGTGTGTGCTGATGTCACCAAACAGGTGGTGATCTGGCATGCGTGTTAGTGTCTGTTTCTCACGCAGCAGATAAGTGTCCTTATTGCTGTGCAAGAAGTGACCCATGATGTGCCAACACTTCTGGAGCAGAAGTTAGTACTCATGGGTCATATGAGTGATCATAGTTGGTTGTCTGGCCCAATGCATCCCTTACCATGAGGTAGAGAAGGTGGGCCAAGCAAGGAAGGCATTTTAGGCCCTGATGCTGGACAGCTGCCTTGATGTTGGAGCCACCATCCATCACCATGAAGCCCGGGTGAACATCCCTGCCTAACCAGTCCTCTAACTGCTGAGAGAGATGGCTCTGAGATTGTCCACTGTTTGCAGTGCATTGACAGCTTTGGCATGCAGCAAAGTCCAGCTCTGGCCCTGCCTACCGTTAGTGCCACCCCCACCCTTAAGCTCACTGTGTTGCTACCAATGCACAGTCAGGGAGAGATACCCTTCAAAAGCAAGAGATCCAAGATGAAGTGACCAGTCCCCCCCCACCGGCAGCACGGGACAAATGCTCCTTCACAACAGAGCTGGTCGCCCTGAAAACAGATGGCACGATGGTCATGCAAATGGTTGTTCAAGCAGAAACCTTGTACCAGGGTGCCAGGTACTCGAGCAACCCAGGATTCTTGGTCACAGAGGAATATACGGTAGTCCAAATTTTTTGGCCCCATATATTTCTGAATCCAAATAATTCTGATTTTTTTTTTTGCACACCCCTACTGACTATCTGCCCCCAAATTGTGTACAAGGTTTCCTAGGCATGGATTTTGGCTATAGTGTGTGGGGGGGTGGGGGTAGATGTTAACCAGAGTCCTGGTTGATGGCAACTGTGGTATTCTCAGCCCTCTGATTCCATTTGGCATGCTGTAAAAACTACAGCTCAGTCTCAATAACCCTAGCAGGAGGAGCCACGATTGCAGAGCATTTGCTTTGAACACAGGGAATTCCAGGTTCATTCCCTGGCACTTTCTCTTCATTTCTGAGCATTTGGCGGGAATGTCTGTAATAATGTGGAGGTCTTTGTCTACTACTAGCCCATACACACATATACAGCACTCCCAAATAATTATTTTCAAGCATAATATTTGTAATATTTCTTAGAAGAAAAAAAAATCCACCCAGATATCCACACATGGAGAACAAGCAGGTACTGACCTGCTGATGTTAAGCAGAGCAAGGGTGGAATTCTAGCAGGAGCAATTTTGCGTATTAGGCCATACCCGCCCCCCTGCCCCTACAATGTAGCCAATCCTTCAAGAGCTTACAAAAAAGAGCCTTTACTGTAAGCTCTTGGAGGATTGGTTACATCGGGGGGTGGTAATATGTGTGTGGCCTAATATGCAAAGGAGCTCCTGCTAGAACCCCACCCCTGAATCAGAGCCTTCTGCAACATGCCCAAAAGAGGTGCATCCCACTAGCCACATGGAAATTTTATTTCCACTATTTTGTCCCATGTGGAAAGTAACCATCTTGCATAATGAATTTTAGGAAGTTTACCTTAGATATTTTCAGCTGAGCTTTCCTGGAAATTCCAGATTGGTCTGAGAATACATCACTTCTATCTGAACTTTTAACTGTAGACTGTGAAAGTTGTGGAATGTGTATATCCAAACATCTGTTCAAAGAAGAACACATAATGCAAGGAACACTGTATTGAACTTTTGACTTAAGAGAAAACAAATAGCTTGGATTTAAAAACAAACAAGCACACGTCCAAATGACCATTATAACAATGGTATAAAACTTTATTTTGTACTCAAAAAGCTAGCTGAAGTGATGCATTCGAATAGGATTGTGAGTAAATGTAGGGTGATTCCACACTCACCTTGGTCCGGGGCAGGCTTCCGTTTCTGCACGGAGCAAGCTGGCAATTTCGCACCAGTTGCTCCGCACCGCCATTTTGCGTGGGGCAAATCTGCTGCAGTGTAAACCTGTTTTTTCACTATTTACACTGCAGCAGGGCAAATTGCGGGTTTGCCCCACACAAAATGGCGGTGTGGAGCAGCTGGTGCAGAAATGCCAGCTTGCTCCACACGGAAATGGAAGCCTGCCCCGGACCAAGGTGAGTGCCGAATCAGCCGTAGTGTAATGTTCTGACTGTGAGCAAGAAGTGTTAGAATATGCCATGTCTGGTGTACAAAGAAAGAGAAGAAGTTCTTGCAGGGAGCAGCATGTGGAAAGCTTGTCAGGTAGAAATCTGGAACCTCTACTTTTGCTCCATGCTATAAATGTCATTTCCTTATGTGTCTGCCTGGAATTCCAGTCTCAAGCTATAGCTGCCAATTTCTGAGAAGGCATAGGCTGATTCCCCACTAGCCTTGTCCTGGCCTCGTGCTCCTTTTTCCCGTGGAGCTTCTGCCCAATTTTGCACATGCTGCCACGGAGGTGCAACTTGCCCTACCTCCTTCCCCTGTCCTGTCTATGGCTTCAAAATCTGATTTTCAGAGAATCCTACAGCCACGGATGGAACTTGGGAAAGAGGAAGGGCAAATTGCAGCCCTATGACAGTTTGTGCAAAATCAAACAGAATCACTGTGGGAAAAAGGAACGTGAGACCAGGACAAGGCTAGTGGGGAATCGGCCATAGACTCTTCTCCCAATTAGCCTCTCTCTGTGTCACTGGACCACTTGGTTCAGCACTTGAACCTGCAGTATTGTCCAGTTGCATAGAGAACCACAAACATCTATGAACCATTCCGCTATGGATCACTGATCTATATAACTAGCATCTTCCAGAACTCCTCCACTATTTGAATCGCTCAGAATAAGAATTCTCTCACATCTGTTAGGGTGACAGATGGTCACGAATTAAATGTTGACAGGTTAGCAGGGACTGGAACTATTCTCAGCCTGGGTACCATATTCTATTACACTTAGCTTACTTTGGTTCCAGTGAATTATTCCATCTTTGAAAAAGCTTTTCCCCAATGGCCTCTTCCACCAGCTTCATTTTCCCATGATCAGGTAGAATGAAGAATGCAGAAGTGTTGCTTTTGTAAGGCATCTGTACCACCTCACAGGACAGTTCCTTGTCAAAATAAGTGTTGTAACACCTGGCTTTATGCATCATTTCAGCCTTTACTGTTGTGCCATTAGACAAAAAGAAGTCCTCTTCTTGAGTAGGCCGGTAATAGAATGGATTCTTTGTGTAGGCTTATGAAGAGGAAGAGAAAGATGGGGTTATGCCAGGAGGTATGTTCATACAGGAGCTTAAAAAGACTTCTGCACAAATTCTGAATAAAATATGATACCTGGATTAGATTGTGACCTTTCTGAAGTATTAACAGTTTGGGGTTGGGTAAGGGCCCCGAGGGGATCCCGGAACTGTTATACTTCCACTATTCATTATGGGGGACTGTGGGGAGGCTGGAGTGGCTGTTTTTCAACCAAATGACTCCTAATTGTCAGGAGCCAAGAGCAGCAAGTGAATTGGACCAAGGGGACCAGTTCTACAGCTGCCCTCCAGCCATCCTACTTGTCTCTATTGTTTCCTGTATTGGGGGAGAACTCAAAGAAACCAATAGCCAAACCACTAATCAAAAAAGCAACCACTAATCATAATAGCCTCTGAATGCAAACAGAACCAACAAGCCCAACAGAGCCAAAAAAGCAACCACTAATCATAATAGCTTCTGAATGCAAACAGAACCAACAAGCCCAACAGAGCCAACATCAAACCAGAGAATCTGATGTAAGCCAACATTTTTTTTAAAAAACAAAAACTTCACCTACACTAAACTGTTAATAAAACCAACTCAGAAATTACGTTCAATTTATCTTTACCTTCCTTATGAATTGCTATTATCCATGCCTCCTTCCATGAAGCTGGCATCCTACCTGTTGCTAGCAAATCATTACAAATTTTCAGCAATATGGATTGGAAATATCTTGGTTTAGGTACCAACAACTTCATTCTATGTCTATAGCTAATAACTTAAAATCAAAATTAGGTAGATTATGAATGTCTTTTGAAAAGGTAATAAAAGATGGTTTTTCCAATTATAAAGGAGTTTTCTGTTTACCAACTCTTGAATAAAAAGGATTGGTCATTGATTACTACTCAACAGAAGGCTTGGCATAAAGACTGCAATATTACCCTAGATGAGGAACATTGGGAAAGTATCTGGGCTAATTCTTTATATAAATCTAAATATATCATTATTAGGTTACAAAACTATAAATTATTTTCAAGATGGTATCTTACACCAAAGAAGCTCTTTCATAGGAATTCTTTGTCAAATCCATTTTGTTGGAAGCAGTGTGGGTCCCTCGGCTCATTTATTCATTGCTGGTGGGAATGCCCACTAGTAAAGGAATTTTGGCTTAGCATCTTAAAGGTTACAAATGATATTATTGGGGGGCACTGTTCCTAACACAGCTGAGTTTTATTAAATTTTGGGGGCAATATGAAAATGACTAAATTGAATAGGAATCAGCTGTGATATTATTAGAGGTAAAAACAGTGTTAGCACAAAGGTGGAAGAAAAAAACTGTGCCTACGGTTCGCAGTTGGTTTAATAAGGTATGGGATTTATTAATATCTGATAAATTGGCAATACAGTTATTGATAGCTGATAATCCTTTATATAAAGCATATTTTGCGGAGAAATGGTCCCCTTTTAAAATTATGTTGTTTCTCATAATACTATTGACTGCAGATTGCCAAAGAAATATGCAAATGTCATTATTTATGTCTGTACTACTTATTTTTGACTATAATATCTATGACACATCTGTATTTATTTACTGATGTTTCTTTTTTTGTTTTATTTGGCTTGCTCTTATTGTTCTTATTATTTTTAATGTTTTGCTTTGCAATTTTAAAATAAAAATTTGAAATAAAAAAAGAAATTTTGTTCAGAACCTGCTGGAATAATTAAATTAAAAACAAAACAGTAAGAGCCTACAATTCCATAGAACTGCTGTTCCCAAAATACAGCACAGAAAGATGATTAGAACTGCCATAGAAAAACAGCAATAAAAAGAGAAGCAAAGCATTGCAAAGTGGATAAACATTTAAAATAACAATTTTGATCCCCCCCCCCAAAAAAAGCACAAATCCTTTAACATTCAATCAAATATCTGCTGCAAAGGACAGTGTTTGGAATAGAGACATCTAATGCTGACCAAAGAAAAGAATGGTGAGATATAAAAGAAATCAAGAAAGTAATAAATGTACGTGAAAACAAAATCTGTCTTGACTTACCTTTAAGGAAAGTATGATTTATGTAAGCCACCACAAAATCAGGATCAAGATCCTTGATGAGGTCAACTAACTTGCCATAGGCATCATCTGTGGTGTTCATTGGGTCCTCAGTTTCTACATATCTCTTAGAACAAACAGAAAAATTTTGATAGAGATTTTCAGCATCATCCAAGAAGTTCTGAAGCTCTTGTACTTTGCTGTCTGTAAAAATGACATTCCCAATGTTCATCTGGAGCTTAACCTCAATGCGGTTTAACATATGAAGGAGAATGCAAACACCTTCCTTTTTCTTCTGCTCACTGAGCTCTGTGGAATCAAACCCAAGTTCTGAAAAATGGAGACTTGGAGTGGCTGATTGTGTCAGGGATGGGAAGAGATAGGCAATTAAAGTACTCACAGGAGCGATGATAAGATTACTGCTGGTGACCATTAAAGCAAGATGTTGGTAGTTAAAAGCATCATCATCATTGTCCTGGGCTAATTCCCAACTGGTCAAAGTTTTGCTTCCACCGTCATCTTCATCAGGAGAGTGGTGAGAGTGGTGGTCAGGGTATTCCTGGATCTCAGGAACAATATGGCAATGGGCCAATGCACAGAGTCCAGCAAGCAGCAAAGACTGGTATAAAGTGGACATTTTGGGGGTTGATCTGTAAAGGAAGAATCATGTTCTTGATGCATAATTTGGTAACATAACAAAGATATAGCTGTTCATGCACATGAAGTACAAGTTTTATTCCGTGCATGATTTCCTTGGAGATGTTTCATCTGGAAGCCCCTTTGGATTGTATGTATTGATTTCTGGTGGGCTCCATTCAATGGATGACCCTAAGAGATACTAGGGTCCTTTTGGTCTCTGCATACCCCTCTATCCCCCCCAACTCCATTTTTTACTTTTAGCTAACCCTAATGTCATATACCCAAGCAATGGAATCTTGGCCTAAAATTATTTATTTTTAAAAATAACATTTATAACCCAAGTCTTTCCTGTCTACACTTTCATATAGAGGATTTGGAGAAATGGGATCAAAAAGCTCCCATGAACCAGCAAAAGTCAAATTTACTCAATGATGTCATTCAGATATGAGCAATCGTTCAGACTTCTTTGAAGAAGATATTGGATTTATATCCTGCCCTCCTCTGAAGAGTCTCAGAGCCGCTCACAATCTCCTTTACCTTCCTCCCCCACAAAAGACACCCTGTGAGGTGGGTGGGGCTGGAGAGGGCTCTCACAGCAGCTGCCCTTTCAAGGACAACCTCTGCCAGAGCTATGGCTGACCCAAGGCCATTCTAGCAGGTGCAAGTGGAGGAGTGGGGAATCAAACCCGGTTCTCCCAGATAAGAGTCCACACACTTAACCACTATACCATACTGGCTCTCCAGTTTTTGATGTCAGAATCCAAAAACTGTTCAGATGTAGATTATATTAAACATTTGTGTTTCTGAATATATATGTCTCTGCATTGTAAAAAATTGATTCAAAAAGAACAAATATTTATTAAGATATGAGTGTTTTTGTGGAAACAAACTGTCTTAGTTTTCCTAATACCTTCTAAGAACCACAACACGAATGTGATATTCAAGGCCTGTGTGCATGTTCCATCTCAACATGAATAAAAACTCCGGGCAACAGACAAATCATGTTTCCTTGGGACTTGTTGCCCATAAGAAGCTATATGATGCACTCACATTCAGATGGAAACAGAAAAAAGAATATTTTTTCTGAAATCAAGTGACCAATAACTCTGAAACACTGCTTTGGGACCCATGACAAGTTGCATACACATAGTTTCTGCTGCAGAGTGTTCTAAAATTCTGTGTGTGTTTGTGTGGGCCCACTGAAAACCATTATTAGTGCAGAAAAGGAAATTTTCACTAAAGCAGAGACTATCTAGGGGGAAGCAGGCATGATTATGTGTCTTTTATGGTCAGGTGACTCACCTAGACTCAATTGTGCTCCTTAAAGCTCCCTTTATTGCCAAGAATTGGGTCTGCACAGATACCGACACAAGTATGCTTTCTTTCACCTGCCTGCCTTTCCCCTACAGAACCACAAGGTGATGCCTCAGCCATACAGCAGTTCCACCAAGCTTCCTTACCTCTGCTTGCCTTAGCTTGTCCAAAACCTGAGTTTCTTCTCTAGGTTCCTCTTTCTCCCTTCTCTGTGCCTTCTCAGCCTTTCCCAGCTAGTTTGCCTTTGTTCCCCCCTTGACTTTCTTGACATCTCCCCTTTTAGCCCTGGGGCTCTACTGGTGCTGGTGAAGTCGAGCACTGCTCCTCTCTCCTCAGAGCCCTGCTCATCTCTTATCCTATTCCTGGCCTTGTCTCACTTTCTCCTTGGCCTCTGCTGCCACCTCCATGCCACAGGCACACAGGACTTGCTCCTTGTACCCCATCTTATCCCTTTCCACAGGGATGAGTTCTGAAAGGAAGATCAACCTCTCATCAACAATCCACACAAATTTGCCTTCTATAATAAATAAAAACATTTAACATGAAAATCCATAACCTTAACAGCATCCTGAAAACAGCTCCGTTTCTGCGTGGGCACTCCTTTCCAGAACAATCAAGAAAAAGGACTCACATCTGTATTAACACAGCTGAAATAAATTATTTATACCCTACTTGTCCATAGAAACGTCTACAAGGAGACTTACCGTAATCAGAATTCTGTCTGAAATGATGATGACTTTCTGCACAGAATAACTACTGTCATACTCCCTTGATTTTCTTCAGCCTGTTGGGTGCAACTTGGGGGAGGAGCTCTGAATATAACATCATGAAATCAACAACCAATCGGTTAATGACATGTTTCCCCTGTGTAAACAGGTTGGCCTAAACAGGGTGGAGAAACCATGCATGGTGAATATAACTTTTTCAAAACTAATAATAATAATAATAATAATAATAATATTAATATTTTATTTATATCCCACCCTCCCCGCCGAAGCAGGCTCATTTAACCATTTAACAATAGATGTTCACAAAAGATGGCCAAAACTGCACCTGTAAAGATGTACATTCTGTGTGGACAAGGCAGACTTAGAAGTATATCAGCTCTCTCTAAATGATCAGTATTTGCTCAAAAAGAGAGAGGAAATCTTTATCCTTCTTTTCTAGCTGCTAGGAGAAAAGTGCTAGTAGTCTCCTACTCAATTATATTGCAAGGGGTATGACAAGAACTCCTCCCTTATTCCAGTGTCTGGACCTCTGCTTCTTCCACTCTTTATTCCAGTGTCTGGACCTCTGTATTTATTTTTATTATTCTTCCACTCTTTATTCCAGTGTCTGGACCTCTGTATTTATTTTTATCTGTGATGCTTGGTGTAATCTATTTAACATGATCCTTAAAACTGGAAAGCTCTTCTGAACTTGAAAACTAGATCTCAAGGATCCCCAAAACTCTGTCTGCCACCACCACAACTAACAGCACAATCCTAAGGGGGGGAGGAGGCTGAAATTTCTCTGGAAGTGTACTTACTGCTACACTGGCAGTAGGGAGACTTATGCTGGCATATCCTTCTCTGCGCCAGCGGAAATGGGATGTGCGCCATGCTCTGGCTGCTGCAGCATGCGGCCGCTGGCTGATGGTGGAGCGCTGCCCCGCTGCACTTGGGGTGCAGCAGAGGCGCAGGGCAGCACATTGACGCAGGAGGGGGCCGACCAAGGGGTGTGGCCACTGCTGGTTGGGTTTCAGAGACCTTTCAGTGCGGGAACGCCCCCCCTGCCAGGCGCAAACCTGCGCTTTGGAAAATGTTGGCGTGTCCCATAGACACTAGTGGAAACGCAAAGCAAACACCGATGGGGCAGGCATAGCAGTGCACAAACCCCTTTAGGAGCCATGTTATAGCTCCACCAATCCCTTGCCACTCTAGGCTGGCCAAGGCCCCCCTCCCACACCCAATCAGTGCCCCCCCTTCCTACAAAGGTTCCTGCCCCACACAACTCCCCAGGGAGGTCATGGTGCACAGTGCGGCACTCTGCTCCGGCGGGCCATGCCGTGCGGACTTAGCGCGAGGAGGGGTGCACTTGGTGGAGGGAACATCACAGAGAAGGATGTTAGTAAAGGTTGAGCAGCTGGACTTGCAGGGAGGTGAGCAAAGTTTGGACTGCCTGCTTAACCCCCTTTGATTCCCAGTCCTAACAGGTCTTGCTTCCAGAGCCCCCTGCATGGATGGCTAAGTCTGACTGGGAGTCCCTGCAGCCCCCAGTCCCCAAGACCGGCCAGCATGGTTGTGGCTTCAACCGGGGTACTGGCCACCAGACCAGTGCATGTGGAGGTGTGCCCTGGCCATCCATGCTGCTGTCGGCGCCTCCACCCTATGGCTCGGTCATTCCCATGCCGGGACAAAAGGGGTGCATCACGTGTCCCAGCTTTCCACAGCCCAGCCAGCGACTCGCCATCTAAGGGAGGTCCTGCCGCTCATACTGGCCCCCACTGCGGCTGCTGTTCTTGCAGGCTAGCATGCAAGTCAGTTGGCCCGTCATGCAGGACACCTGGAATTGTGTGGGATGGCCCCACCAGGGGCAACCGGGGAGCTGCCCAGATCCCCATAGGTTCGCCCAGATGAGGATTCCTATGCCTGCAGGCTTCTCCCACCTCCTTCCTGGAACTGGAAGTGATGGGGTGCGAAACCTTCTACTGTGCACGCTTCAAAGGTGTAGATGGCATCGGTAGGGTCCAGCCTCGGTGCATTCCTCTAATCACATCAAGGGGCAGGGGTGGGCAGCAGCAGCAGGGGGAGGCAGGCAGGCAAACTAGGTGGTTGTCATGGACACCGGGGGGAGCCCAATTCAGTGCACCCTCCTCCCAGCGCCCTAGGCAACCACCTAGTTTGCCTAGTGGGCGAGCCAGCCCTGCTTGTAATGGCAATAATAAATATACAAAACTTCAATGTGACTCTTGAAGTCTTAGAAAACTCTGAAAGTCCAGTGTAGCAAAGCAGCTGGGGTGGCAGCCTAGTTCTCCAAGACATTTCCAGAACTCTTAGTTAGCAAACTGAATGCTAACACTCATATAATCCACTGAAGTCATATTTCAAAATCACTACTGTTCTGTTGGAAGTACTCCTAATAAATCAATTGAGTTAGTTCACTAAGGCTGCAGTCAGCAAACAGGAACTTCTTCCCATATCATTGATATGCAGATAATTGAATGTTTTATCCAGTGGATTATATGAATGCTAGCATACAGTTTGCTGACGAAGTCAAGAAATGTGCAGGCCTTTTAGACACATAGCTTGGTTTAATCCAGTTCAAACCCTGGAGGTATGTTTGTTCATGTTGGATCAGGCCAATGGCCCACCCAGTGTCACACAGTGGCCAAAGAAAAAACCCCAAGTGCCATCAGGAGGTCCACCAGTGGGGCAAGGGCGCTAGAAGCCCTCCTACTGTGCCCCTCCACAAGCACCAAGAATACAGAGCATCTCTGCCCCAGACAAAGTTCCAACAATACGCTGTGGCTAATAGCCACTGATGGACCTCAGCTCCACATGTTTATCCAATCTCTTCTTGAAGCTGTCCATGCCCCTAACTGCCACCACCTTCTGTAGCAGTGAATTCCATGTGCTAATCACCCTTGGGGTGAAGATTTATGGGGTCTGGATTACAGAATCCCAAAGAAAGCACCCCCAAGAAACTGCTTTCTGGGGAAATGACAGATGCAGGTTCAGGAGGTTCAAGAGTGTATAGAATGGCTCTTGTGCAAGCTAGAGACATCAAACTTACAGGGGGTCTCCAGAAGACTCTCCTCTACCTGCCCTCCTTGTTTGATAAGAATTGGATTTATGAAGTCTGAGTTATGTCCCCCAAAAAGGTGCCTCAATAGTGCAAGCTACATACCTGAAATGCACAGGAAACCTATGGATGTTTCCAATGTTGGAGAATTCCACTCCATCCCCAGTTGTTTTGAAGTTGCTTTGTTGTTTTGAAGTTTCGAAAACATTTTGTTTGGGCAGAGACAGTCAGCCTGAAAATGTATCCTTTTAGCAATTGCACAAACCTTCATGAACTGCTTGAAAGTTTGTGGAAAGTTCATGCCAGTTGAGGTTCCATTGCCATGAACTTCAGCTTGCAAACCATGAACCAGTTAATATTCGTCATGAAGTTCATTTTGTGAGCCAGTTTGTGCCCATCCCTATATGCATTTAAATTACTCTGGCTGCCAATGGGGGGATCCTTGCTACTGGCAACTTTGGTACAAGTGTGATGTACATGTATGGGGAGGGTTTTTGAAAAGGTTGTGGTATCGTGTCAGGAAGGAAACAAAGGCACATGCCCATCAGTGACATGCCCTCTTCCAGGGTTTTACTCCACACCCTCTTCCTCCCAGATCCCAAATGATCAGGTTTAGTAGATCCATCTCTTAAGTATGCATGGAGTTCAGCCAAGTGTCATGACTAGTACCAGCAGTCAACCTGTGCATAAGGAGTTTGTGACATTTGCCATGCCAGCAAATTAAGCCCAGGATCAGCTCACCATAGCAGCTTCCCAATGATTATGGCAAATGCAACTGGGGAACTCATTTGTAATAATATTAATAATATTTAATTTATACCCCGCCCTCCCCGCTGAAGCAGGCTCAGGGTGGCTCACAACATAATATAAAATACAAAGATTACATAATAAAACAATAATCTACAACATTATACAATTTCCTTAAAATTTCCTTAAAACCATCTAATTAAAACCGACAATTTCATACAATCGTATTCGGTGCTACATTTTCAAAATTTCCAATCTTACTCATATACAGATTTTTTTTCATAGTGACGGTACAGCTGAATCTGCATTAAGAAAAGGCCAGCTGAAAGAGGGTAGTCTTGCAGACCCTGCGGAACTGGGCAAGACTCTGCAGGGCCTACACCTTCTCTGATAATTGATTCCACCAATGCGGAGCCATGATTGAGAAGGCCCTTTCCCTTGTAGTTTTCAGTTTCGCCTCCTTGAGCCCGGGGATTATCAGTAGATTTTGTGAACCTGATCTCAGCAACCTCTGGGGTACATATGGGGAGAGATGGTCCTTAAGCTAGACAGGTCCTCGGTCATATAGGGCTTTAAAGGTAATGACCAGCACCATGCAACGAATCTGGTACACAATTGGCAGCCAGTGCAGCTCCCGCAACCTTGGCTGTATGTACTCCCACTTAGGGAGGCAGTGGGGCCAGGTTAAAATACTCGCCTCCGTCATTGGTGTTATGCAATGCCAGGTCCACAAATAATAAGACCTCAGTCCTTCGCGAGTTTTTGCTTGAACAGGACGTGGACCTGGCTTGCGTGACTGAGACCTGGGTGCGAGAGGGAGAGATGGAGGCTCTCTCCCAAATGGCTCCCCCAGGATACTCAGTCTTTCACCAATCACAGACTAGCGGGTGGGGGAGGGGTGGTGCTATTAATTCGAGAGGTTTACTCCTTTTGGGCCCTCCCGGCCCCAGAGATCAATGGTATTGAATGTGCCAGTTTGGCGTGGGACGTTGGGGAGGGGTTGGCGATACGGCTGGTGTACCGTCCGCCTAACGCACCGGCCAACGTCTTACCATCCCTGTTGAAGGCTGTAGCAGCTGGGCATTGGCGTACCCAAGCTTTGACATTGAAGTCACTCAGGATCATAAGCTTGGGTACTATTATAGTTAAGATGCTTAACTCAGTATAAAAAAACATCATAAAATCAGCCCCAGATCTCAGTCAAGAGTTCTGCCTCTCCTGACGGACCCAGCACAAAAGAGAGCTACTTCCTGCTGCAAGGATCTTTCATCAGCTCTCTTTTCCCCACTGCCAGACCAGGTCAGGCCAGGTCAGAGAAGGATGGTTTGGATTTATTGGAGAAAAAAAATGTCATGACCATCAGGGTATCTCAAAGTATGATGCCGAAATGGGGGAAGTTTAGGTCCCCCCACACTGCAGTCCATTTTGTAAAACCCAAAACAAAGATGGCCATCCACTGCTTGTGAATCTTCCCAAAGAAGAAAAGGCTCACTGCCATTTCCATTCATTTCTCCTTATGCTTGCTGGGCAAGAGGAAACTTCACTGCCTTCGAAAGCGGGGTGCTCTCGGCCTGAAATCTGGCTCGAAGTATCTTTTGGCAAAGAGTGCAGCCTCTGAATATTTCATTCCAACTGGGTGATTGACTACAAAGTTAACACACTGTACCCCAAAAGCTTATGCCTGGAATAAAATTTTGTTGCTCTTAGAAATGCCACCGGACTCAAACTCTGTTATGCTGCTTCAGACCAACATGGCTACCCACCAGAACAAAGTTAAAATCTAACTGTATGGGCTTCCAACTGTACTTGATGAAAAACAAAATGAAACAGAAATGTATGCAATAATGAATGGAACGGAAATTGATTTTAAAAGGAAAAGGGAAAATATTTCAGGAGGGATTGCATCCCACCCCCCCACCCCCACCCCCAAGACTGTGAGTGAAACATAGTGGCCCCAAGAGAGGCAACAATGGAAGCCACAGTTCCCTTTTCAGAAGAAAGAGCCTGGAGGCCTCACTAGCAGCTGCCAAGGAAAGACATTGCGGTGGGAAGCAGGAGATGTAGGGCTGCCAAGCCCCTGGTCTGGGCAGGGATTCCCCCACCAGGGAGGTTCCCAACCCGCCGGCCCTCATTGGGAGCTGCCACAGAGAAAGCTCTGGCCCTGATGGTAGTCAGCCAGACTTCCTTTGGCCCAGGGGTCATTAGAAAATTTTGAGATCCTGAAAACAGTGCTCTCTGGCGCACAAGTGGGGAAAGGTGGTTCCAAAGGTAGACAGGTCCCAGGCCCCACTCCTCCACATGCACCTGCTGATGTGACCTTGAGTCAATCACAAGTACTTTCAGAGCTGTCCTCTCAAGAGTAGTTCTCAAAAGAGCTCTCCCAACTCCACCTACCACACAGGATTCCTGTTGTGGTGAGACAAAGTGAAAGGAGACTGTAAACTGCTCTGAGACTCAGAGTGAAGGGTGGGGTATAAATCCAATATCTTCTTCTTCATCATGTTACCAAATTATGCTTCAAGAACATGATAGTTCCTTTACAGATCAACCCCCGAAATGTCCAGTTTCTACTATCTTTGCTGCTTGCTGGACTCTGTGCATTGGCCCATTGCCATATTGTTCCTGAGATCCAGGAACACCCTGACAACCACTCTCCTGATGAAGATGCTGGTGGAAGCAAACCTTTGATCAGTTGGAAATTGTTTTTAAATACTACAACCATCTTGCTTCAAAGGCCACCTGTGAGTGTCTCCATTACCTTTTTATTACTATCCCTGGGGGCTGAATCACCCACTCTGAGTCACCATTTTTCAGAATTTGGATTCAATCAGTGAGCAGAAGAAGGAGGAAGGTATTCACAATCTCTTTCACATGCTAAACTGCCCTGAGGCTAAACTCCATATGAACACTGGGAATGCCATTTTTACAGATGACAAAGTGCAAGACCTTCCGAAGGTGTTGGATAATGCTGAAAGTCTCTATCAAAATTTCTCTATATCTGTAGAAACTGAGCACCTAATCAACACCACAAACAATGCCTATGGCAAGTTAGTTGGCCTCATCAAGAATCTTGATCCTGAGTTTGTAATGGTTTTGATAAACTGTATTTTCCTGAATGCCAAGACAGATTTTGTTTTCATTTCATTTAGTCCTTTCTTTAGTCAGCATTAGATGTCTATATTCTAAACACTGTCCTTTGCAGCAGATTTCTTGTCAGGGTTATTGTTACCTGTCTCAAGTAAAGCCATGCATGGCATGAGTTCAAGAGTCTCAGATTCCCTTTGGAGTTCAGCTTTAGGAATAGTTTTCCTTGGTTTTGTCTTCTGCTGTTTCTAAAAGGATTGGATTCACTTCTTTTGGCTTGCTTCAGAATTTTAAGCTGCTTTTTTATTTTCTCTGTTTCCAAAATGTTTTGATTGAATTTTGAAAGCGTTATGCTTTGGGGGTGGGGATCAAAGTTTCTGCTTTTAATAGTTTATCTCCATTGTAATCTTCTGCTCTTTTTATTGCTGTTTTTCTATGGTGGTTCTGACAATCCTTCTGTGTTGTGTTTTGGGGAGAGTGGTTCCATGGAATTGTGGCTCTTTTTGTTTGTTTGGCTTTTAAAAAAATAAATTAATTATTGTAGCACATTTTGAAGAAAAAATTTGGTTAGGTTTTAGTAACAGTTTTGTGTAAGTGAATTTTTAATTGTTTATAAAAATAAGGTTGGTTTACCTCAGATTCTCAGGTTTGATGTTGGTTCTGTTGGGCTTGCTGGTTCTATTTGCATAAGGAGGCCAGATTGCCCAGTGGTTGCCTTTTTGTGTTTGGCTATTGGCTTCTTTGAGTTCTCCCCCAATACAGGAAACAATGGAGACAAGCAGGATGCGTGGGGGCACCTGTAGAACTGGTCCCCTTGCTTCATTTCAGTTGCAGTATTTGGCTCCTTGGAAGTTTCATGTCATTTGGTTGAAAAACAGTCATTCCAGCCTCCTCTAGTTCCCCATAATGAATAATGGAAGAATAACAGTTCTGGGATCCCCCCCCCAAAAAAAAAAACCCACACACAAACACAAACTGGCATATGCCAGTTGATGAAGTCTTGTGGGGGAGGGGTCTGGAAACTGTGACTGCTGTGCAACATCTGTTAGAAGGCCCAGGCAGTGGGTGATGATGGGACCTCTACTTGAGATCCTGGAGATGCTGCCCATCTGAGCTGATAATACTGACTTGATAGACCAATGATCAGGACAAGGACATGATCCATGCGGCACTGGTAGCTCACTTCACATAAGGAAGGAAGGAAATTGAAATGGGGTTATCAAACAGACTGACAAGGCTGCTAACATCTTTCTTGTCCATACTGCCCCTCCACCTCAGGAACAAAGCTGAACAAAGCTAAAAAGGTTTCATCCAATTTCAGATAGTATGAGAGCTACATAGATTTACTTGGTCTTAATGCCATGAAAATAGCCAAGTTGGTGTAGTGGTAAATGTGCAGGCTCTAATCTAGGAGAAGTGGGTTTAATTCATCACTCCTCTACATGCACCTGCTGGTATGACCTTGGGTCAGTCATAACTCTGTCAAAGTTATTCTCTCAAGAGCAGTTTCTGTCAGAGCTCTCTCATCCCCATCTACCTCACAGGGTGTCTGTTTTGAGGAGGGGAAGGGAAAGATTGCAAACCTGAGACTCCAACTGAAGGATGAGGTATAAATCCAATCTCTTCTCCCTCCTCCTCCTCTTCCCCCTCCTTCTCCTCCTCCTCCTCTTCTTCATTTCAGAACAAGGATGCAGTCTTCAAACATTGAGAGGCATTTTTATGATAGTTGCAAAGTTTTAAACTCCCTCAAGGTGGCTAACAATCAAATATAGTGAAATAATTTAAAATATGTTTTTAAAAAATTCACCACTAATGGCACAATAGCAAACTAAACGTAACACATCAAAATGTAAGAGCAAAACTAGTAAAAAAAAAAGGTAGAAAAAATTTAAAAAGGTAAAGGTAGTCCCCTGTGCAAGCACCAGTCGTTTCCGACTCTGGGGTGACGTTGCTTTCACAGCATTTTCACAGCAGTAGCATATAGCATATAGGAGAGCTAAGTTTTAAAGCATAATAACATTTTGATATAATCCCTGAAGGCTATGGGGAGGTGGGGGGGGGGGGTAGACTTGCCTCTTTGACAAAGAATTCCAAAGATCAGATACCATTATTGAGAAACCTCTTCCTTTTGTACCCACCCACATGTTGCAGTCTAGAATAATTGCTATGATGGCCATTGTGGCTAGGAATAGGCAGAAACCAAGAAAATGAAGTTTGATTTGGTTCAAGGTTCATGGTCTGCCTGTTTTGCAAACCACGAACCATCACAAACTTTTAGGAGCCAAATGAATTAGTTCAGTTCATTCTGTGGTAGAATGGCCCACTGTCAAGCTAAAGATCTCACAGGGGATCTCACAGGATCAACATATAAATTGTAAAGGTTAAATTCGGTCTGTGTTCATTGAAGAGACATTGCCTGTTGTATTTGAACTGAAGCCTCTCCTGGATATATACCTCAAAAGTTGTTGTTTTTAAAAAAGTCCATTGACTTATCATTGCTTATTGCTTTTGTGACGGAACGGCCCTGGTTTGCCTACCAGACCCCGTTCCCCTTTTTGGAGGGAGCTATTTCTCCTCCGGCCACTTGGGCTCGCTGCCACCACATGCTCAGTCTAGGGGTTCGGACTGAGAGGAACAGGACTCCCAATCCCCCTCTCCAGCTCTGAGGCTAGGCCTCAAGGTCCTCTGCCATCCTGTACTTGGGTATCACAGAGACCACAGCAATTCTTCGGGGAACCCCTGGAGGATTGGCACCTTATCCAACTACATGCCTTCCCCCTTTCCCCGGGTCCCCCTTCATAAAGCAGCATGGTCTAAAGCGGTTGGGGATCTATGTGGTACAAAGTTTGACTGCCAGCATTCAAAACAGTAAAAATATTTAATTAGAAGAGAAAAAGAAAAGAAACAAAAGCAGTTGCATGTAACAGTTTAGCACAGCACCCGAACAGCAACCAGAATGACAAATAAAAGGAGGATTTAAACGCATCCTCCCGTCCCTGGTCTAAACTTGCCCTGCCTTGTGGATGACTTACTGGGTCTGACTGCCTGGAGTCCTCTCTCTCTTGAGAAGGCCTCTCCCACAGTCAGGAGCCCACAGACTGACAACCTCTCTCCTTGAGGGCCAGCCGAGAATTTAACTTTTCCCGGCTCACTCCAATAAAACAAAAGAACTTCCTGCCCCTCTAGGAGGCTTTCCCCCTAGAGTTGATGGTTTAACTCCAGAAGGGAGGAGGGAGTGAAGGGAAGGCTAGGCCACAAAGCAGTTTCATGTTCCCTCCCAACCAAGCACCACCATTAACTAAGATGGCGTTTCTCCACAGCTTTATATGTTGTCAGTCCAGTATGCATGATGTAGAGGCTAGATTCAGACTGTGTTCATTGAAAAGATGTTGCCTGTTGTACTTTGAACTGTACTTTGAAGCCTCATCAAGGAATATTTCATACTCTGAAGAGATAAAATTCAAGACTGTGACCATGGAAGAGCTGATGCCAGATGTATTATGAATTGAAGTCTTATTAGCATATATGGTTTACTCTGAGTGAAATTGTGTCATGTGAAGTTTAGTGGAATTATCCCTGATGAAGGAGAATATTGTTCTGAAACATGTCTGATATCCCGACTACATGTAGATATTGTACATTTCATTACGTTGTTGGAATTTATATCATTCTGGAGGACTGTCTTCATTCAGTAATGGTTATTCAGTAGTGCTTCATGATCACAGGTTTTGCTTTGATATTACAGAAGGAAGGAAGAAGGACTTGACACAACATTGATTTTAATTCAATTCTATTAAAATATTTATATTCCATTCTTCTTCTCCGCACATATTGTGAAGTCTTGAAGGTGCTCCTGGCCTGAGTCAGTGTTATGGCAGGGGTGGGGGGTGGGGTGGGAGCTATTGGAGGAAGTCATGCTACATATTAAAAATTATCAAATTGATTATGGCATAGTCTTCTGTGGGCCTGGCATGCCTCCCATGATATGAGTCACAAAAGCAAGGCCACAATAAATTCTGAGTATAAGCTTTCCATATGCATGTGCACTGGTGTGCATACACATGAAAGTTTGTACCTAGAATTAAATCTCCTTGGTCTTAAGGGTGTCACTGGAGTTGATGCGAAAGATCTCTGCCTAAGACCCCGGAAAGCCACTGTTGGTCTGAATAGAGACAATACTGACTGATGGACCAAGAGTCTGATTCAGTATAAGACAACTTCATATGTTCAACTGAAAGCTGAACCTTGATAGGCCAGCTATAGGCACAAGAAGTAAATCCTATTGGGTTTACATGCCTTGCTCCTAATTATATGAGAGGAAAAAACAAAGCCATTCATCTGAAATTATCATCCTACAGCAATTTCTCACAACTATCAAGACCCAGTTAGAGAACTAAGTCTCTGTTGGAAAATACTTGGAGGCTAGCAACCCTAGAGGCCAACACAGCTACCCACCAGAATGAGATAACCTTGGAGGTCCCTTCCAGCTCTATGATTGTGTGACTCTATGATCTAACCCTATGGGCTTCGAACTGAACTCAATGAAAAACAAAACAAAAAACCAAAACATATGCAAAAACTGAAAAACTGAAATTATCATATGGTGTTGTGTGTGGAATACTCAGGAGATCCCAGAGGGTCTGGCTGTTGAAGCTGTAGCTCTTTTTTCTTTTTCTTTTCCAACACCTAAGTGAGCTATGCTTATTTATTTATTTATTTATTTATTTATTTATTTATTTATTTATTTATTTATTTATTAGACTGAGAGTGTTGTGACTTGCCTAAGGTCACCCAGCTAGTTTCAGGTGATGGACTGGGGAATCGAACCTGGTTCTCCAGATTAGAGTACACCACTCTTAACCACTACACCGAAGTGGTTCTTAACATATGCAATAATGAATGGAATAGAAATGAATTTTCAAAGCCAAAGGAAAAATATTGCAGGAGGGATTGCATCTTCCCCCCACCCCCACCCCAAGGAAGAGTGTCAGTGAGGCATGGTGCCACCAGGATAGGCAAAAGTGGAAGCCGTAGTCCCCTTTTCAGAAGGAAGGGCCCAGAGAACTCACTAGCAGTCCTGTAAGGAAAGACAGTGGTGGGAAGCAGGGGATGGCAAAGGATTGAATCTTGCTTTGGGAAAATGTTGAAGTGACCTTGATAAGCAAAACTCACCTTCTGGATGCTGGGAAAGGAACAGCCATGTTAAAGACTGAGTGGGGGGAGTGGTAATGGTATACCTTTTTTGGTATTTGTGTGTGTGTCTGTGTTCACCTGGAAGTCATGGTGATGTGTGTTCACCAGGAAGTCATGGTGACCTCTGGTGACTGACCCTTACTGGGGGACTGGAGGATAGTGAGGAAGATGGCTGAATAAGGTTTGTCCTTGCCTCAAGCTCTAGTATTTCAATGAGGTCTCGCATCCAAGTACTTGTCAAAGTCAACCTTGCTTAATTTCCAAGATCTGATGAGATCAGGCTTGCCTGGGCTATCCAGGTCAAGGCTAATGGCATACAGTTTTTATAATGCAAATGTTGTCCAGGTTTATGGACTTGAAAACTGCAGTGGGTGGGGAAGAAGGGAGAATATTAATTCATGCCTAGGTTTGGATGACATTAGCGTATTGAATCCTATGCAGGAAGGAGAACTATGGGATACTTTCAGCCAGGGCCTTTTTTGAAGAAAAAGCCCAGCAGGAACTCATTTTCATATTAGGCCACACACCCTTGACATCACCATTGTTTAGTATAGGGCATTTTGGTAGGAAAAGCCCAGCAGAAGCTCATTTGCATATCAGGCCACACCCTCTGATGCCAAGCCAGCTGGGACTGCATTTCTGTGCGTTCCTGCTCAAAAAAAGCCCTGCTTTCAGCTGCCTGGTGTGTTGGCCTGAAGCAACAGAGCCACATTTGAGTCCAGTGGCACCTTTAAGACCAACAAAGTTTAATTTTATATATAGAAACTTCCATGTGCATGCACATGTATCCGAAGAAGCATCCAAAAGCTTATACACAGAATTAATTTTTTTGGTCTCATAGGTGCCACTAGACTCAAATTTAATTCTATATCATACTTTATAACCTGTATACATATTTCCTGGACAAGACTCTACCTAATTGTTCTGGGAACTATGCCTTTTCTTTTAACCTTGTGGAACCAGTATAGCCTGTGAATAGCTTCCTGTAATCTCTCAGGAATTTTTGCCGGAATATATCTGTTGGATGTAGCTTGCCAGGCTGTATTGTGCCAATTATTGCGAAACTGAGCCCAGCATTTAACTAAGAGTTTCAGAAACTGGGCAGATTCCATGGCGCAGAGTGGTAAAAATGCAGTACTGCAGTCAGAGCCCTTTGTTCATGACCTGAGTTCGATCCCAGCGGTAGCTGGTTTCAGGTAGCCAGCTCGAGGTTGACTCAGTCTTCCATCCTTCTGAGGTCGGTAAAATAACTACCCAGCTTGCTGGGGGGCAACTGTAGATGACTGGGAAAGGGAATGGCAAACCACCCCGTAAAAAGTCTGCCGTGAAAACGTTGTGAAAGCAACGTCATCCCAGAGTTGAAAACAACTGGTGCTTGCACAGGGGACCTTTCCTTTTTTTTCCTTAAGAAACTGGAAGAAAATGTGATGGTACAAATTGTACCTTTACATTCCAACTCACTTCTTCGCAACACCTCTCCCACCAACTGGTTGGAATATATTGTGTGAGCCAGTTTGATGTAGTGGTTAAGTGCATGGACTCTTATCTGGGAGAACCGGGTTTGATTCCCCCTCCTCCACTCGCAGATGCTGGAATGGCCTTGGGTTAGCCATAGCTCTGGCAGAAGTTGTCCTTGAAAGGGCAGCTGCTGTGAGAGCCCTCTCAGCTCCACCCACCTCACAGGGTGTCTGTTGTGGGGGGAGAAGACATAGGAGATTGTAAGCCACTCTGAGTCTCTGATTCAGAGAGAAGGGCGGGGTATAAATCTGCAATTCTTCTTCTTCTATAAGGGCCCAGGGATCTCCATTCCTACTTGCATTTGATGAATGGAACATTGACTCTCTAAAGCTTGTATGCTGGAAATCTTGTTGGTCTTCAAGGTGCTACATGGCTACTCACCTGAAACTAAAAATGGGATGCAACAGCAATGTCATGATGTCACCAAGAATGCAACACTGACTTAGTTGTGGTGATGCCAGACATAGAGTTTTGGGGATCCTTGAGTTAGAATCATAGAATCACAAGAGTTGGAATGGGCCATATAGGCCATCTAGTCCAAACCCCCTGCTCAATGCACAATCAGCCTAGAGCATTCCTGACAAGTGTTTGTCCAGCTGCTACTTAAAGACTGCCAGTGAGGGGAAGCTCACCACCTCCCCAGGTAGCTGATTCCACCATTGAACAAATCTTAATGTAAAAAAGCTTTTCCTAATATCCAGCTGGTACCTTCCCATCCTTAATTTAAATTCATTATTTGTAAGTCCTCTCTTCTGCTGCCAACAGGAACAGCTCCCTGCCCTCCTCTCAGTGACAACCCTTCAAACACTTCAAGAGAGCAATCATGTCCCCCCTCCACCTCCTCTTCTCCAGGCTGAAGATTCCCAAGTCCCTCAGCCTTTCCTCACATGGCTTGGTCTCCAGGCCTTTGACCATCCTCATTGCTCTCCTCTGCACTTGTTCCCTTCTGTCCACATCCTTATTTATTGATTTATTTTGTTAATTTGTATTCCACCCTTTCCTGTGAGTGAGCTCAGGGCAGATAACAACAAAAGGTAAAACAATTAAAAACTACAAACTAAAACCATAAAATACAATTCTTGAAGTGAGGCCTCCAGAACTGCACACAATATTCCAGGTGGGGCCTGACCAGTGCAGCGTACTGCAAGACTAATGTTAGCCATTTCTATATGGCTGGAAAGACATATATATTCCTGATCTTTCAAGTTCATGGCTTATGCTTCAATTCTGCATGTCTTCAAGCTGTTTTTCAGTTCAGTAACCATATAGGATTAATATAAAAGTTGTTTTAATCATACAAAAGATGATCTCAACAAGAGCAGAACTTGGTTAAATTATAACCAGGACTCACAGTCAACAGGAGACTAAAGTCAACATGAAGAATATTGATCCATCATTGAAACGAATGCCAAACCCCTTTTGAAAACCTGTCTAATGAAGCCAGGGAAGGGGGTGGGGTCAGAAAATGGCTTGTCCGATGAAGATTGGGTAAAAGGAATTAATATCTTCTTTTGAGGGTTTCAGGACTTCTAATAAGATGCCCTGATACTGCTGTTGGGAGAAGGATTGGGAAAAGGAAAAGGCTATGTTGAAAACCTCTTTAACATGAATGTACATAGTAAGAAAAACCAGGGGAAGGGCAATAAACCAATATTAGCCTGGGTCGAGAAGCCCCTCTTTGTTGATGCGCCTGTGCTTAGTGAGGGTGGTCTTTAGTGATGCAAAGAATGAAAGCTTGCACACAGCAGTGTTAAAACCACTATATACAATTTATTTTATACTTCCACTCTCCAAACCGAAAGAATGCTCCGCTGCACCTCCACCATACATATCCCACACACAGTAAAGTGTCTTTGTACATTTATACATACTATCCACCCAGGTAACCAATCAGCTTGCTGCTGAGTCATGCTGACATTGCCCAGGCTGATGCAATCTGGCAACCAGCCACCTTCTGTCACTTAGATGATCTACCTGGCAGTTCTGTTACTTTCACTTTCCCAGCATGCGCATAGAAACTGCTTGGCTTCTGAATATACTGACACTCTTCTGGATGCGAAGGGGTCAAGAGTGCTTGGCCAGAAGCAGCCTGCATGGACAAAAGTTCACAGCCTGGTTTGTGCTGACACACACACACACAGCATGATTGTTGGTTGAAAACACATACAGCTTGCTTTACACAGAGATTCAATACAAAGTACATTGAACCATATAGGATTAATATAAAAGTTGCTTTAATCATACAAAAGATGTTTATTATTGAGGAAATGATTGTAGAGATGTTCTGTAGAGTGATGGGACTGATCAGAAGGGGATTAGAAGGACTGGGAGAGATGCCAAAGAATTGAGAATAGGATTTTAAGAAGTAACTCTTAGATTCAATACATTTCAGTGGTGAATTCTTGAGGTATTAAGAAGAGTACATACATATTCACTATATGGGCATAGATTTATAACATTGGTTCATTATTTTTGGTATTTAAAATCACATTTTCCATCTCTCATTGTCTGTTTAAGTCAGGAAAGGGGTCTTAGGCCTCCAACAGCATAAAAACAGTTTACTCATTCCTGTGAAGTTGTGTTCTTGGCAGATGGATGTGCTCTAGGCCTAGAAAAGGGCTAGAATGGTTATGTTCAAGATGGATTCCTTGACACAAAATGGAGTTCTCTAGCAATATGGAGACATGCCAAAGTAAGAATGTGGACATTACCCCAAAAGGTTTTAGTGACATTTGGGAGGGAAAGTCAAGATGACATTTGTCATCTAGTGTCGACGTAGAAGGGACTTTTTGATGGGATGAGTAATGGGTTTCAGAGCCAAAGAGTTGACCCCTTACATGGGATTGGCTAGATTGGGTGGTCCGACCACTCAAGGATTTAGGATAAAAGTAGGGGGTAGCAGACCAGTAATTGGGAACAAGCCTGACTGAGGTCTTGTCTCCCCACCTCATCTGTGAAGGCGTACATCATAGGGTAAGATGCCGCCATGCCGCCATGCATTGCAAGAAATGAACTAAATAAACTTTGCTTAAGCTTTGCTTTGCTAGAGACAATAGGTATTATGGGACCTTAGACTTATAGCTTTGTATGCATTGTAACTGTTTTTCATGAAATTCCTGAATTGTGATTGGATTCTAATCTTAGAATTATGTATTAATAAGTGCTTCTGAATAAATGGCCATGTATTTAAGAACTCCTGTTGTCTCTCTGTTTCTAAGGAGTATTTCCAGAAGTCCAATTAAAGATTCCCCTCTTGCAAATTTAGACTAAAAGGCTTAACCATGACGGTTAACACTAGGACATCTTGTGATCTGGATAGTATACTTCTGTACATACACCCCAAGATTGCATTAGACTTTTTGTCACTGCAACACACTGGCTGCTCATGTTTACCTTATGGTCCACCCATAGCCCAAGATCTTGTTTACTCACACTTCTATCCATAAGTGTATCCCCCATCCAGTATGCATGCTATAGTGTTCAAGTTCAGAAGAGCTTTCAAGTTCTAAGGATGAGGTTAAATAAATTGCACCAACAGTCACACATAAAATAAATATGAATGGTGGAAGAAGCAGAATCCCAGATGCTGGAACAAGGGAGGACCTCTTCCCAGATCACTTGCAATATAATTGAATGGGTAACTGCTTACACTTTTCCCCTGCAGAAAAACAACCAACAACTGTGTACAAAACACTCAATAAAAATACCTTGTCATGATAGTATCCAATTTTCTTACAAGCATGACAAAGACAATGATGGTCTTTCTGGATATAGTGATCTATACAGAACACAGTCTAACACTTTGGCAATATGAAATTATAGGAAGATGGTGGGCAATAGCTTCCTGCATTATTCTTCTTTTCATCACCCCCACCTCCATAATAATTTGCCGTTCAGTCAGTTTCTCTGAATTAAAAAATTAAAAGCACTCAACAGACTGATTACTCACAAGCAAGAAAGACATTAACAAATCAATTTGTAGAACGGGGTAAATCCACTTAGAGTTATAAATCAGGCAAAACAATGGGCTGAAAGAAGGAGGGAAGATTTATTAAAGGATTTGAATGAGTCAGGCATTTCTTCAAGAAGGGTCTTGTGCTCTTTTCAATACTCCCCATGAGGGTTCGTTATAAAGAAAAAAAAATTGAAACATTGGAATATTGTGTCAGATATACCTGGCTGTTCATCTTCTCCAATATTTGGTTTCAGACAAACTCATAATTTGAAGGATGGATTAGTAAAAACTGACTTACCAGTACAAGAGGTGCTATCTAGTGGACCTATTGGGCATTTTTGCTGTGGAAAATGTAAAGCATGCCAATATACTCTTAATATTAAAGAATATGTGGACCCTTTAACACAAGTGAAAATTAAAATAAATTTCTTCAGCACATGTTCTTCCCGTCATACTGTCTATGCTTTGGTCTGCAGTTGTTCCAGACTGTACATAGGGTGTTCTATTTGACCAGTAAAAACTAGAGTTTTGGAATATATCTCCAGAGTATGTTCATCGGTGGAGGGAGCTCCTTTGGTGAACCATTTCCATGAATCAGACCATGATATAAATCCAATTAAGTTTTTTGTCATACAGAAGTTGGACAAATCTAAATATGTATATGGGAATTTACAAAAAAAATTGCTCCAAATGGAGGCATGGTGGATACACCATCTAAAAATAGTACAGCCCAATAGTACACTCATAATAAACTGTCTTGTATTGCATAACTAGTTATTGCAACTGTATGCTTCAAACTTTTTAAATTGTGTTAAAATAGATATAAATATGTAAGATACCTTTAAGAAGTTTATAAGTAACACCTAGGACTTCTTGTATAAAGAACCTCACTTTGGATATGGTTACTGAGCTTGTGGCTAACGAAAAGGTAACCAAGTGGTCTTAGTTGATGTCAAAAGGTTGAATAGCAGGTATGTTTTTGTACTATCTGTATTGTATTTTTTATATGGTTTGTAGATACTTCGTTATCAGGTGTTACATTTACACAACAGATTGGCTCTATGAGAAAGCATTCTTATGCGAAAAGTGATCCAAAAGTCGACTGGCACATAACGAAAATTACCCTTGGAGCCTGAATTATTAAGGAAATTGGATACCACAGATAATTGAACTAAAGGACAAGAGGATTGAAGGACTAAGTAATTGCAGACTTTCTATTTTCAGAGTCTTGTGGATCATTTTCCTATGTGATTTTTTGTATGCTGTGTATCTGGTGTCATTTCTACATTAATTGAAATAGCAAAGAGAGACTTTATATTATTGATATTTGTACTGAGTGTTTTGTGCACAGTTGTTGGTTGTTTTTATGCTGGTATACACTGTGTTGCCACTTTAATTAGGGTACACTTTTCCCCTAGCAGCTCCAAGAGAAGAGGGGCAAGAATTTTTTTTTCTCCCTCTCTTTTTTTTAAGTAAACATTGATCATTCAGAGAGAGAGCTGATGTACTTCTAAGTCAGCCTTGTTCCCAGAAGTGCAAACACAGAATGTACCTCGTTAGAGGTGCGCTCCTTGGCACCTTTCATAAAAATCTATTGCTAAAGGCTGATACTGTAGTTTTTAAATGGTTATACTCAACTTACAGGGTTCCTATCCATCCCCAATATGTGCCAACCTGTTTGCTCAGCAGAAATGCATCGATAACACTCAGGTTGCTGTTACATGGTGTTCTTCCCACGAGTTGCACCCAACAGGCTGTATAAAATCAAGAGAGTATGACAGTAGTTATGCTGGACAGAATGTCCCATCATAATTTCAGACAGAATTCTGATTACAGTCAGCCTCCTTGAAGATGTTTATAGGGAGAGGCAGGGTTTAAATATTGTATTTCATCTGTGGTAATTCAGATGGAGTCCTTTTTCCTGAACATTCTAGAAAGAAGAGCAAACAGGGAAGTGGAGCTCTTTCCAGGATGCTGTTAAGGTTGCAGGTTTTCCTGTTAAATGCTTTTATATATTATAGAAGGCAAATTTGTGTGGATTTTGATGAGGGATTTGATCTTCTTTTCAGAACTCATCCTTGTGGAAAGGGATAAGATGGGGTACAGGGAGCAAGTCCTGTGTGCCTGTGGCATGGAGGTGGCAGCAGAGGCCAGAGGAGGCCCCACCTGGATGGAAGGCAGCTGCTGCCCCAGGAGAGAGTGAAGCAAGGCCAGGAATGGGTTAAGAGATGAGCAGGGCTCCGAGGAGAGAGGGGCTGTGCTGGGCTTGGCCAGAACGAGTAGAGCCTCAGGGCTAAAAGGGGTGATGTCAAGAAAGACAAGGGGGGGGAGGTAGGCAAACTAGCTGGGAAAAGCTGAGAAGGCACAGAGAAGGGAGAAAGAGAAGAAGTTCAGGACTTGGGCAAGGTAAGGCAAGCAGAGGTAAATAGACTTGGTGGAACTGCTGGATCGCTGAGGCATTGCTCATCATCTTGAGGTTTTAAAGGGGAAAGGCAGACAGGTGATGGAAAGCATGCTTGTGTGGATATCTGTGTGGTGGTGATTCTTGGCAATAAAAGGAGCTTTAAGGAGCACTATTGAGTCTAGGTGAGTCCGCTGACCATGGAAGACATTTAATGATGTCCTGCTGTTCCCTGGTGGTGCCAAAGTGTCCTAGATAGTCTCTGCTTCTGTGAAAAGTTTCCTTTTGTGCAATGAGAATGGTTTTCCATGGGTCCCTGCATGCAGGCACACACATGGTTTAAGAGGAAGAACACTCTGCAGCAGAGACTACCTAGAGTGTATGGAACTTGTTATAGGGCTGAAGCCAGTGTTTCAGAAATGTTTGTCACTTGATTTCAGAATATTTTTCCCATCTGTTTTCCCATTTTTCCCATTTGTGAATGCTATCATATAGCTTCTCATGGGCACCAAGGAAACATAATTCATAAACATAAACATAAACAACGTGGGCATTCGATGAAATTGCTGAGCAGACAGGTTAAAATGGATAAAAGGAAGTACTTCTTCACCAAAGGGTGATTAACATGTGGAATTCACTGCCACAGGAGGTGGTGGCGGCCACAAGCGGCCACCGTTGGTCACCCCTGTTTTATTATGTTACTGAATTATGCATCAAGAACATGATTCTTCCTTTACAGATCAACCCCAGGAATGTCCAGTCTCTACCAGTCTTTGCTGCTTGCTGCACTCTGTCTCTACCTGCACTTTGCTGCTACATGGTGTTCTTCCCACGAGTTGCACCCAACAGGCTGTATAAAATCAAGAGAGTATGACAGTAGTTATGCTGGACAGAATGTCCCATCATAATTTCAGACAGAACCCTGTTTTATTATGTTACTGAATTATGCATCAAGAACATGATTCTTCCTTTACAGATCAACCCCAGGAATGTCCAGTCTCTACCTGCACTTCGCTGCTTGCTGCACCCATTGCCATCTAGTTCCTGAGATCCAGGAACACCCTGACCACCACTCTCCTGATGAAGATGCCAGTGGAAGCAAAACTCTGACCAATTGGGAATTAGCCCAGGGCAATGTTAATGTTGCTTTTAAATACTACTACCATCTTGCTTCAAAGGCCATCAACAAGAATTTTTTCTATTCCCCTGTGGCTGTTTCCATTGCCTATTTCTTGCTATCCCTGGGGGCTAAGTCAGCTACTCTGAGACACCATTTTTCAAAACTTAAGTGCGATCCCACAGAGCTCAGTGAGCAGAAAAAAAGAGAAGGTGTTCTCAGTCTCCTTCATGTGCTAAACCGCCCTGAGGCTAAGTGCCAGATGAGCACTGGGAATGCCATTTTTACAGATGACAAAGTGCAAGGGCTTCAGAAACTCTTGGATGATGCTGAGGACTTAATCAACACCACAGACAGTGGTTATAGCAAGTTGGTTGACCTCATCAAGGTTCTTGATCCTGAGTTTGTGATGGTTTATATAAACTATATTTTCCTGAACGGTAAGGCAAGACAGTTCTTGTTTTCACTTACACTTAGTCCTTTTTTTATATATATTCTTTATATAGTATATTTTTCTCTATATTTTGCCATAACTTTCCTTTGGTCAACGTTAGATGTCCGTATTCCAAATGTTGTCCTTTGCAGCAGATTTCTTGTCATGGTTATTGTCATCTGCCTACAGCAAAGCTATGCATGGCATAAATTCAAGAGTCTCCAATTGCCTTTAAGTTCAGCATGAAGAGTACTTTTCCTTGGTTTAGTCTTCACCTGTTTTTAAAAGGACTTGTTTTAGAATCTTAAACTGTTTTTTTAAATTTTCTCTGTGTTTTTGTGGAGGGGTCAGAGTTGTTACTTATAAAAGTTTATCCTCTTTGCAATCTTCTGGTTCTTTTTTTTTATTGTTGTTGACCTACAGTCATTCTGAGAATTTTTCTTTGTTGTCCTTTAGGGAGAACAGTTCCATAGAATTGCAGGCTCTACTTGTTTGTTTGTTTGTTTTTAAATTTTAATTGTTATTGCAGGTCCTGAACAAAATTTCTGTTTAGTTTTTAGTAACAGTTTAGTGTAGGTGAAGTTATAGGTGTTTTTAAAAAGAAGGTTGTTTACCTCGGATTCTCCAGTTTTATGTTGGTCCTGTTTGCATTTGGAGGCCAGTTTGACCAGTGGTTGCTTTTCTGTGTTTGACTATTGGTATCTTTGAGCCTCACCCCCTAAGGAAACAATGGAGACAAATAAAATGGGTGGCGGCACCTGCAGAATTTATTCCTCTGGTCCAGTTCACTGGCGGCATTTGGCCCCCTGTTAATTTGTTGTCATTTGGTTGAAAAACAGCCACTTCAGCCTCCCCTCAATCCCCTATAATGAATAATGGAACAATAGCAATTCTGGGATTCCCCATAATGCTCAACCCCAAACTGTTAATGCTTCAGAAAGATCACAATCAAATCCTGGTGCAATATTTAATTAAAGAATTAGTGCACAAGTTTTGTTTCAGCTTCAGTATGAACACACCTTCTGGCTTAACCCCTGACTTGTTCTTTCTCTTCATAAGCCTATATGGAGAATCCATTCTATTACCAGCCTACTCAAGAACAGGACTTCTTTGTGGATGATGTTACAACAGTGAAGGTTGAAATGATGCATAAAGCTGGCTGCTACAACACTTATCATGATCAGGAGCTGTACTGTGAAGTGGTGCAGATGCCTTACAAAAGCAACGCTTCTGCATTGTTCATTCTACCTGAGCCTGGGAAAATGAGGCTGGTGGAAGAGGCCATGGGGGAAAAGCTTCTTCAAAGATGGCAGGATTCACTGAGACTGAGGTAAACTAAGTGTGATGCAGTGGATAGCATATGGTAAGTAGGCTGAGAATACTTCCAGTCCCTGCTAACCTGGCAACTTTAACTTATGACTATCTCTCACTCCAACAGATGAGAGAGAGTTTTTATTCTGAAAGATTCAAAAAGTGGAGAAGTTCTGAAAGATGCTGATAATATAGATCAATGATCCATAGTGGAATGGTTCATAGATGTATGTGGTTCTCTATGAAACTGGACAACATTGCAGGTTCAAGTCCTGAACCAAATAGTCCAGTGACTGTTACACATGAAGGAGTTTCCAGTTCTCACTTATTTTTAAAAAAACAAACTCTATTGCATGTACAAATATTGCACAGTTGCTCAGAAAGTTCCCCTTCTGAAAGCAAACCTGAAGTCACAGTTTCTATGAGGCTGTCCTTAGCAGAGAGCACTCAGTTTGAGCCACATGAACTGATTAAGGAACAAGAGGTTGTTTTTTTTTAATTCAAGGAACTCCAGTACAGGAGATACAAAGAGATAAAGACCCCTGTGGCTAATGGAGGTGAAAGAGTCTATGCCTTCTCAGAAACTGGTAGCCTGAGAACAGCATTCTGGGGAGACACACAAGGAAAAGACACTGAAGACAGAGACCCCAATTTTCTATCTGACAAGCTTTTCACACGCTGCTCCCTGCAAGAGCTTCTTCTCTGTACACCAGACATGGCATATTCCAACAGTTCTTGCTCAGAGTCAGATGATTACACCACATTTACTCACAGTCTGATTCAAATCCACCACTTTAGCTAGCTTTTTGAGTACAAAGTGAAGTTTTGCACCATTGCTATAATGGTCATTTGGACATGTGCTTGTTTGTTTTTAAATCCAGGCTATCTGTTTTGTGTTAAGTCAAATCATAAAGTTCAATACAGTGTTCCCTATATTATGTGTTCTTCTTTGGACAGCAAGATGGATATATACCTTCCAAAGCTTTCACAGTCAGATTGTGATGCCATGGAGATATCGAAAAGTTTAGATAGAACTGCTGTGTTCTCAGACCAATCTGGAATTTCCAGGAAAGCTGAGCTGAAAATGCCCAAGGTATACGTCTTAAAATTCATTATGCAACATGGTTACTTCCCAGATGGGACAAAATAGTGGAAACAAAATCCCCATGTGACTAGTAAGATGCCCCACTTTTTTTGGGGGGGGGGGGAAGCATCTATATGACATCATGTTCATTCCAAGCATATTGCAGAAGGCTCTTAGTGTGTTTCTCTTTTAAGATGGAGCAAATGTGAAATCTCCTTTATTCCAGTTTAAAATGGGAAGCACCAGAGGAGCTGCAGGCAGACCCTCCATCTCCCTGGAAAAGGGCCCCACTCCTGCTCATCTTCCCCCTGCACCCCCAAAGGAGGCACAGAGAGCATGCCCAGACAGCCCAGAGGAGGATATGCCTGGACAAGCGGCAGGCCCAATCCATGGTGGGGCCCACAGGGTAGGCTTTCCAATCCCCAGGTCCCCCGGTTTGGAGGCCCTCCCCCTGCTTCAGGGTCATCAGAAAGCGGGGGGAGGGGAGAGAAATGTCTGCTGGGAACTCTGTTATTCCCTATGGAGACTTATTCCCATAAAAAATAATGGAGAATCGATCCACAGATATCTGGGGCTCTGGGGGGGCTGTTATTTTAGGTAGGGGCACCATATTTTCTGTATAGTATCTAGTGACTCTCCCCAAAATAACCTCCAAGTTTCAAAAAGATTGGACCAGGGGGTCCACATCTATGACCCCAAAAAGAAGGTGCCCCTATCCATTATTTCTTACGGAAGGAAGGCATTTAAAAGGTGTGCAGTCTCTTTAAATGTGATGTCCAGAACTCCCTTTGGAGTTCAATTATGCTTGTCACACCCTTGCTCCTAGCTCCACCCCCAAAGTCTCTTGGCTCCACCCCCTGATATTTCTTGAATTGGACTTGGCAACCCTACCCCCATGACTGTAGTCCATCAGAGGTGGGGGTCCTGGAGCCTTGGGGTACATGGCATGTCTCTCCCCTCCTCCCCACTGCCACATACACACACCCATGGAAGGCATGGCCGCTACCTTGTGCCAGGAGGGGCACCTGCAGGGCTCCATCCTGCTCACCAGCAGCAGATGGAGGGAGGGACCTCTGCCTGGGACTCTTCAGAACTACTGGAGAGATCAATGGCCTGGCTCCATGGACGGCCACTTAGGAGCACAGTTCTTCAGAGCACAATGTGGTGTTCATTTGTTTTTTGCTTTGGGAAAGGGGTTATTGGTGGCTGCCACCCTCCCCCCCCCCCCCCACATACACACACCCACAAAAATCATGGCTATGTGCCACACCAAAATTAAAATCCTGTCTATGCCCATACCAAGTGGTGGGGCAAGGCAAGAGTCCCTGCTGAGTCAGATGGAACCCACACACACTTTGCCACAGCAGGGCCAGGATGGGAAGGGAGCATCCTTCCCCATGGCCAGGCTAGAGGAATCTCCCACTGCAGTGAGGTCAGGGCCAGGGTGTGAACAGCAAAGAATGGACTTTGTGTATTTTTAGCTTACACTGGGCAGCACAAGTTGAGGCCCTGAGTCTTCTTTTATCTGTGGTAATCATGAGTGTGTGAGGGGTGGCCTCCAGGCTAGAGATAGCACCAAAAAGCAATAAAATACATTACTTATTTAAAAAAAAGAGCAGCATGACTAACATTTCCGAAGACATTAAATAATTTATTTTACTTTGGAAGACTAAAACAGTCACGATGTTGCTCACTCCCCCCCCCCCCATCTCCTTTTTTTGTAGTAATTCTTGCTTTTGCTTTCCTTGCAGGCTATCCACAAATCTTATTTGAATACCTATGAGAATGGCACCGGAGCTGCTGGCACCATTGACATTGAAATGGTCCAAATTTCTAGGCCCATTGAAATAACATTCAACAGGCCCTTCCTATTAATTATTTTCAATAACATTACCAGTGACAACTTATTTTTCCGGAGGGCTGTTAATCCTAATGAACCCTAATAACCCAGATGGTCAGCAGGCTCACTTAACACCTAAGTCCTGGCTTAATATATGCGAATAATTCCTTCTAGAGCAAACTTTTAAAAACTGACATGATAACTTAAAGTCTGTGAAAAAAACACTCTGGTTGATCTTTTTCCTATACAGAATTTCTTGTCTAAACAATACATCATTGTCCATATGGCAGCTGAGCTGATACAGCCTAATGGTTAAGATAATGAGCTATGAGCCACAGAATCCTCCATTCAAATCTTAACTGAATAACTGATATAAGGGTGAGCAGCTGGGGAAGTTGCTGAGAATTTCTGAGTTTGTGTGACTGCTGAAAATTCTGCATTTGTGGTTGCTGGGGAACTGCTGTTTGTTTGGTTGAGTGGGCTGAAGGTAAAGGTGATTGAAGGTGATTGTTACTGATTGATTAGGAGTGGCTGTGTTCCCCACCCTCTTTGCATTGTTAAGCTGCGCCTTGCCAGAGGCTGAGCACATTTCAGAGAGTTCTGAGAGAGAGCAGAGAAGCTCTGAGATAGAGCAGAGAATAACTGATATAAGGGTGAGCAGCTGAGGAAGTTGCTGAGAATTTCTGAGTTTGTGTGACTGCTGAAAATTCTGCATTTGTGGTTGCTGGGGAACTGCTGTTTGTTTGGTTGAGTGGGCTGAAGGTGAAGATTATTGTGGCTGATTGATTAGGAGTGGCTGTGTTCCCCACCCTCTTTGCATTGTTAAGCTGCGCCTTGCCAGAGGCGCGAGCCGAAGGGCGAGAGCTAAAGGGCTCTTGGCCTGTGGCTTTTAGCCTGGGGGCTGTGTAAGGACCAGGAACCCAGATCCCTAATTTCCTTGTGCTCCCAGTAAGGTAAATTGACCCTCCAGAAGGGGAGCCACATAAACAAACAGGATTTAAAAGGGGACTGTATATTTAAAAAAAAAAAAAAGCTATCATGAAGGTAGAATGCCAGCAGGGGTGTGGGGGCTTTCCAGTATTTTGCACTGAGTGTCACATGTATGACTATCTGCCCATAGGACAGAAGTCTTGGGTGTGTGCTCGATGCAAGGAGCTCCTGGTCCTCAGGGAACGAGTTCGTACCCTTGAGGCCGAGGTGACTGACCTGGAGAAGCAGAGACAGTCAGTTAGGCACTTGGGGAAGACTCTCGGGGATGTATTAGATAAACCCCACTCTGAACGTGGCAGCCCCATTGCTGCCAGGGAGCATGAGGGTCGAGAGGGAACAGGGCACCGGGCTGAGGATAAGGGGAATGCGCCCTCAGAAGAGACCTCTTCTTCAGTTAATAATAATAATAATAAATTTATTCTTATATCCCACCCTCCCCTGCCAAAGGCAGGCTCAGGGCGGCTCACAAGACATGGTGTTTACCATGATTACAATAAAATACAATCATTACTATAAAAACAAATTAAAATGTAAAATATAGTTGAGTTACAGTCATAAATTAAGTTAAAAGTTCAATAAAACAGTTAAACCATTGTAAATTATTAATTAAGGTGCTACAATTCAGAATATGTATAGGATGGCTAGATGTCAATTAACCGGGTTCCATCTTAAAAGTGAGCTGAAAGAGGGCGGTTTTGCAAGCCCTGCGAAACTGATTCAGATCTCGCAGGGCTCGCACCTCCTCTGGTAGTTGATTCCACCATTGGGGAGCCATTGTTGAGAAGGCTTGCTCCCTCGTTGTTTTCAATCTAGCCTCCCTTGGCCCAGGAATTTTTAGAAGATTTTGGGAGCTAGATCTCAGTGCTCTCTGGGGGACATATGGAGAGAGACGGTCCCTAAGGTAGGCAGGTCCTCGGCCATATAGGGCTTTAAAGGTAATAACCAGCACCTTATAACAAACTCGGTACACAATTGGCAGCCAGTGCAGCTCCCACAGCCTAGGCCACACATGTTCCCACCGAGGTAGTCCCACTAACAGCCTGGCCGCCGCGTTCTGCACTAACTGCAGTTTCCGTGTTCGGTATAAGGGCAGCCCCATGTAGAGGGCGTTACAGTAGTCCAGCCTCGAGGTGACCGTTGGTGAGCGGGTATCCTTTTGCACCAAGGAACCATCCCTGGACAGGGAGAGAGGAGGGGTCTTGGTAGTTGGTGAGTCAATCCTTAGGCAAGTAGACAGCTGGGTGGCAAAACCGCATACTGACCGTATGGTGACTTGCCTGCCTGGTGCGAAGGTAGCAGACATTACGCGTGTAGTAGATAGGCTGATAGACAGTGCTGGGGAGGAGCCAGTGGTTGTGGTGCATGTTGGGGAAATGCAGTCGTGAGGTCCTGGAAGAAAAATTTAGGCTGCTAGGCAGGAGACTTAAGGCCAGGACCTCCAAGGTAGCCTTCTCAGAAGTGCTACCTGTTCCACGTGCAGGGCAGGAGAGACAGGCACAAATTAGAAGTCTCAATGTGTGGATGAGATGATGGTGTAGGGAGGAAGGGTTTAAGTTTGTTAGGTACTGGGATGCTTTCGGGAACAAGCAAGAGCTGTACAAAAGAGACGGTCTCCACTTGTCCCCAGATGCAACCAGGCTGCTGGTGCTTAAAATCAAAAAGGTGGCAGAGCAGTTTTTAAACTAAATCTTGTGGGAAAGCAGACAGGAGATGAAATGTCTCTGGTTCGGGAGGCCTCATCTCATAGAGATGAAGGGTTAGCTGTTACTTTTCTACCGGGTAATGGATCAGAGTTGTCCACTGAGATAGTGACAAAAAGTATGGACTGTCTGCCAAAGTCTCGAGGCGACAGGAGGAAGGTTGCGGGCCTAGCTTGCCTGGGAAATTATAGATGTTTATATGCAAATGCTAGAAGTGTTCGAAGTAAAATTGGTGAGTTGGAATGTTTAGTGTTGGGGGAAAACATAGACATTGTGGGAATTTCAGAAACTTGGTGGAATGAGGAGAATCAGTGCGACACAGTGATTCCTGGATATAAGTTATATAGGAAGGATAGGGAGGGAAGGGTTGGAGGTGGGGTGGCTCTGTATGTCAGAGAGGGTATACAGTCCAGTAAGACTGAGGTCAGAGAATTAGATTCCCTTCTAGAAATGCTTTAGGTCGAAATAGTGGGCCCAAAAGGAAATTTAACTATGGGCATTTGTTATCGCCCACCAAATCAAAAGATAGAGGACGATTATAATATGATGGAAGGATTAAAGATAGTGGCTAAACATAAAAACTGTGTCGTAATAGTTGATTTTAACAACCCGCAGATTGATTGGGTCAATATGTGTTGTCGTCGAGAGAAAGAGATTGAGTTTCTTGATGCTCTCAATGACCATGCTAAGGAGCAGATGGTCTCAGAACCTACCAGGGGTGGGGCGATCCTGGATTTGGTCCTAAGTAATGCCCAAGACTTGGTGAGAGGTGTAAAAGTGATCGCACCGCTTGGGAGCAGTGACCATAACGTTATTGATTTCACCATTTGTATAAATAGAGAGTTGCCCCAAAAGACCAGCACAACCATGTTTAAATTTAAAAGGGATAAATTCTCTGAGATGAGGAGGCATGTGAAGAGGAAACTGAAAGGAAAGGTAAATACAGTCAAAACCCTTGGGGAAGCTTGGAGGCTATTTAAAACTACAATCCTAGAAGCTCAGATAAAATATATACCACAAGTTAGGAAAGGCACAAACAGGTATAAGAAAAGGCCTGCATGGTTAACAAACAAAGTAATGAAAGCTGTAAAAGGTAAGAAGGACTCCTTTGAGCTGTGGAAAGCTAGTCCAAGTGAGATTAATAAAAGGGAACACAAGCTGTGGCAAATCAAATGCAAGACTGATCAGGCAGGCAAAAAGAGACTATGAGGAGCATATTGCAAAAAACATAAAGACCAACAATAAAAATTTCTTCAAATATATTACAAGCAGGAAATCAGCCAGGGAGGCAGTGGGGCCCTTGGATGGCCAAGGGGTCAAAGGTTTACTGAAGGAGGATAGGGAAATGGCTGAGAAGCTGAATGCATTTTTTGCCTCCGTCTTCACGGTGGAAGACGAGAAGTGTTTGCCCGCTCCAGAACCACTAATTTTGGAAGGGGTGTTGAAAGACCTGAGTCAGATTGAGGTGACAAGAGAGGAGGTCCTACAACTGATAGATGAATTAAAAACTAATAAGTCACCAGGTCCGGATGGCATACATCCAAGAGTTCTGAAAGAACTCAAAGTTGAACTTGTGGATCTTCTGACAAAAATATGTAATCTTTCATTGACATCTGCCTCCGTTCCTGAGGACTGGAAGGTAGCAAATGTCACCCCCAACTTTAAAAAGGGTTCCAGAGGAGATCCGGGAAATTACAGGCCAGTCAGTCTGACTTCAGTACCGGGAAAGTTGGTAGAAAGCGTTATCAAGGACAGAATGAGTAGGCACATTGATGAACATGAGTTATTGAGGAAGACTCAGCATGGGTTCTGTAATGTACTGAGAACCGAGACGGTTTGAAGGCAACATTCTTTATTGTGAGCACATTACAAAAGTGAGCACACGCGGCCAGGGTCCCGCATATATACATTTCCCGGACGGCCCCCCCGGTCCGACCAGGCCAATCCTGGTCGGTTAAACTTCTCACCACAGATGTTGAGGGGTGGGGCCACTGGCAAGCCACATCCGGGAACCCGAGGGTCTCCTTTTGGTGACCATCGCCATGCAGCCCGACCGCTTATGTACAATACATAACAGGTTCTGTAAAGGAAGATCTTGCCTCACTAACCTGTTACAGTTCTTTGAGGGTGTGAACAAACATGTGGACAAAGGAGACCCAATAGATGTTGTTTACCTTGACTTCCAGAAAACTTTTGATAAAGTTCCTCATCAAAGGCTCCTTAGAAAGCTCAAGAGTCATGGAGTAAAAGGACAGGTCCTCTTGTGGATCAAAAACTGGCTAATTAATAGGAAGCAGAGAATGAGTATAAATGGACAGTCTTCGCAGTGGTGGACGGTAAGCAGTGGAGTGCTGCAGGGCTCAGTACTGGGTCCCATGCTCTTTAACATGTTCATAAATGATTTGAAGTTGGGAGTGAGCAGTGAAGTGACCAAGTTTGCGGATGACACTAAATTGTTCAGGGTGGTGAGAACCAGAGAGGATTGTGAGGAACTCCAAAGGGATCTGCTGAGGCTGGGTGAGTGGGCGTCAATGTGGCAGATAAGGTTCAATGTGGCCAAGTGCAAAGTAATGTGCATTGGGGCCAAGAATCCCAGCTACAAATACAAGTTGATGGGGTGTGAACTGGCAGAGACTTACCAAGAGAGAGATCTTGGGGTCATGGTAGATAACTTACTGAAAATGTCAAGACAGTGTGCGATTGCAATAAAAAAGGCCAACGCCATGCTGGAAATTATTAGGAAGGGAATTGAAAACAAATCAGCCAGTATCATAATGCCCCTGTATAAATCGATGGTGCGGTCTCATTTGGAATACTGTGTGCAATTCTGGTCACCGCACCTCAAAAAGGATATTATAGCAATGGAAAAAGTGCAGAAAAGGGCAACTAGAATGATTAAAGGGTTGGAACACTTTCCCTATGAAGAAAGGTTGAAACGCTTGGGGCTCTTTAGCTTGGAGAAACGTCGACTACGGGGTGACATGATAGAGGTTTACAAGATTATGCATGGGATGGAGAGGGTAGAGAAAGAAGTACTTTTCTCCCTTTCTCACAATACAAGAACTTGTGGGCATTCTCTGAAATTGCTGAACAGTCAGGTTAAAACGGATAAAAGGAAATAGTACTTCTTCACCCAAAGGGTGATTAACATGTGGAATTCACTGCCACAGGAGGTGGTGGCAGCTACAAGCATAGACAGCTTCAAGAGGGGGTTAGATAAAAATATGGAGCAGAGGTCCATCAGTGGCTATTAGCCACAGTGTGTGTGTGTGTGTGTGTGTGTGTGTGTAATTTTTTTGGCCACTGTGTGACATAGATTAGATTAGATTAGATTAGATAATTTTATTTGTATCCCGCCCCTCCCCGCCGAGGCAGGCTCAGGGCGGCTAACAACATCATACAAATTTCAATTATACAAAAAGCAAAAAACACAAAATTACATTTAAGCATTGAAATTCTGATTAGGTTTAAAACTAGTTAATTAGGTTAATAAAAGTGCTAATACTGTTCTTTAGGATGGCGGTTATCATTAACAATTTCTTCCTTCGTCAGCGAAAGCTAGTCGGAAGAGGAAGGTCTTGCAGGCCCTGCGGAATTGTTCAAGGTCCCGCAAGGCCCGCATTTCCTCTGGAAGTTGGTTCCATAGGCTCGGGGCTACAGAGGAGAAGGCCCGGTTACGGGTACATTGCAGCTTCACCTCTCTCGGTCCGGGAGTAGTCAACAAGTTTTTTCCGGCTGACCTCAGTGCTCTCTGGGGTTCATATGGGGGAGAGACGGTCCCTAAGGTAGACAGGTCCTCGACCATATAGGGCTTTAAAGGTAATGACCAGCACTTTGTAACGAACCCGGTGTAACTGGCAGCCAGTGCAGCTCGCGCAGTCCAGGCTGTATGTGCTCCCATTTAGGAAGCCCCAGCAGCAGTCTAGCCGCCGCATTCTGCACCAGCTGCAGCTTCCGGGTTCGGTACAGAGGCAGCCCCATGTAGAGGGCATTACAGTAATCCAGTCTCGAGGTGACCGTTGCGTGAAGTACCGTTGCCAGATCTTGGCGCTCTAGGAAGGGAGCCAACTGCCTTGCCCGCCTTAGATGGAAAAAGGCTGACTTGGCGGTGGCTGCAATCTGGGCCTCCATTGATAATGAAGGCTCCAGTAAAACTCCCAGACTCCTAACCCTGTGCGCCGCTTTCAGCGGCACCCCGTCGAAGACCAGAAGAGGTATTTCCCCTTCCCGAGCGCCCCGACCCAGACAAAGGACTTCTGTCTTCGCTGGGTTCAATTTCAGCCCGCTCCTCCTCAACCAAGTTGCCATATCCTGCAAGGCCCGGTTTAAATTCTCAGGGATGCAGTCAGGCCGGCCGTCCATCAGCATAGAGTGTTGGACTGGATGGGCCAGTGGCCTGATCCAACATGGCTTCTCTTATGTTCTTATGTTAACCCCCACCACATACTTACTATTGTAGACCATTGTCCCTGAGGCTTGGGTTGCCATCTGTCACAAGGGTCCTGTTATGTATGCAGAATTATGTCAAATATCTGGGTATTCTTATTTAGCTCATGGAGCTGGAAGAACGGAGCTTGGGGAACTAGGCACAATGGTCAGCAGGATCCTGATACCTGCTGCCCTGCACCAATCATAGGGCCCCAGCCAGTTTGAATGGACCAATAACCTGCTAGAGTTGTATATAGTTATGGCCCCATTGACCGGTTCCTCAGTCTTGTTAGTGCAGCCATCTACCATGCTGCCTCTAATAAAGAGCTGTTATCACTGTTTCCTCATCTCCTCGATGCTTTGAACCCACTATATTATAGGTCCATTAGAGAAAGGGCCTTAGGTGGCCCAGGGAAAGTGGCTCCTAGCTAGAAGAAGCCTCATCTGGGGAGGGACGGTGGCTCAGTGGTAGAGCATCTGCTTGGGAAGCAGAAGGTCCCAGGTTCAATCCCTGGCATCTCCAAAAAAGGGTCCAGGCAAATAGGTGTGAAAAAACCTCAGCTTGAGACCCTGGAGAGCCTCTGCCAGTCTGAGAAGACAATACTTACTTTGATGGACCAAGGGTCTGATTCGGTATAAGGCAGCTTCATATGTTCATATATCTGGCCCATGGAAGGTGCTGATGACCGTGCCTCGGTCTACCAGAGGTGCAGGGTTGTTTGGCTCGATCCCTTTTTCCTTTGTAGAGTGGGGTGTAGCTAGGCTGGGGGGGGGCGGATTTTCTCAGGGCCACTTTTCTTCTCAGTCTGCTCATGACTGCAACTCACAATAGGCAATATTGACCCTTTCTAGGCTTGAAAGCCACCAGAGAAAGGGCCTTCTCTGTTATGGCCCCTACATGGTGGAATCAGCTGCCGGAGGAGGTGAGGGCCCTGCGGGACCTTGTTCAGTTCCGCAGGGCCTGTAAGACGACCCTCTTCCGGCTAGCTTATACCTAGCTTGAGAATTTAATGCAACTTGCCAGTTTTCCTCTTTTATATTTAGAATATTTATTAATTTTTAAGGTTTTATCTGTTTTAAATGTTTAATTCTTTCATATTTAAATATTGTTTAATTTTTATTTACTGTTGGAAGCCACCCTGAGCCACTTGTGGGAAGGGGCGGGATATAAATTCTAAATAAATAGCCTCAATCAGCGTACAGGTAGCTTCATGGCTGTTCACACAGAAATTCATGTTCTCTGACTCAAATGCCAGAGATGGACTTGAAGCAAGC